>NC_069375.1:16973000-17274900 GCF_021730395.1 Mercenaria mercenaria | reverse complement strand
TATAAAACTTGGGACTCCCAGGGCAGGGCCTCTTTTCTCCCCAGGGGTACAATTTGAACAATTTTGGTTGAGGACCATAAGACAATGCTGCAAACCAAATATCAAAGGTCTAAATGTTGTGGTTTCAGACAAGAAGATTTTTAAAATATTTTTCCTATATAAGTCTATGTAAAACTTGCGACCCCCGGGGCGGGGCCATATTTGACCCTAGGGGGATAATTTGAACAATCTTGGTAGAGGACCACTAGATGATACTACATACCAAATATCAAAGCCCAAGGTGCTGTGGTTTTGTACAAGAAGATTTACAAAGTTTTCCCTATATAAGTCTATATAAACCATGTGACCCCCAGGGCGGGGCCATATTTGACCCTAGGGGGATAATTTGAACAATTTTGGTAGAGGACCACTAGATGATGCTACATATCTAGGCCCTGTGGTTTTGGACAAGAAGATTTTTTAAGTTTTTCCTTTCGGTTGCCATGGCAACCAGAGATCTGCATGGAATTCAATTCTTCGAATAATTTTAAAAGGAGTCCACCTAAGGATCATTCCTAAGAAGTTTGGTGTAATTCTGTCCAGTGGTTTTCAAGATTATTTTAGAAAATATTGACGGACGGATGACACAAACAACACACAACACATGACGGACGACGGACACTGAGCGGTCACAAAAGCTCAACATGAGCCTTTGGTTCAGGTGAGCTAGAAACAAGAAAGTAAGTCAGTAGGTCAAGGTCACAGTCAAGTGACTCCTAACTGCTTAGGGTCATCAAGTAATTATAATTAAACAGTCTAGGAAATATAATCTGATAATTTCCTTGTAACTCATATAACAAATGAACCCAAGGGCGGGACCTCTTTTCATCCCAGGGTCATAATTTGAACAATCTTGTTAGAGATCCACTAGGCAATGCTACATACCAAATATCAAAGGCCTAGGCCTTGAACTTTCAGACAAGAAGATTTTTTAATTTTTTCCTATAAAAGTCTATGTAAAACTTTGGACCCCCCCCCCCCCCCCGGGGGGAGCCTCTTTTCACCACAGGGTCATAATTTTTTAACAATCTTGGTAGAGGACCACAAGGTAATGCTTCATACAAAATATCAAAGGCCTAGGTCTTGTGGTTTCAGACAAGAAGATTTTCAAAGTTTTTTCCTATACAAGTCTATGTAAACTTGGGACCCTTGGGGTGGGGCCCCTATTCACCCCAGGGGCACAATTTGAACAATTTTCATAGAGGACCATTAGATAATGTCACATGCCAAATTTCAAGGCTCTACGACATGCAGGTTAGGACAAGAAGATTTTTAAAGCTTTTCCTTTTGGTTGCCATGGCAACAAGAGTTCTGCATGGAATTCAATTCTTTGAACAATTTTGAAAGGGGGCCACCCAAGGATCATTCCTGTGAAGTTAGGTGTAATTCTGCATAGTGGTTTTTAAGAAGATTTATTTTAGAAAATGTTGACGGACACATGACACACGACGCACGTCTCACGACGGACATTGAGTGGTCACAAAATCACACCATGAACCTTTGGCTCAGGTGAGCTAATAACAATATCCTTCAATGCATATAAAAACAACTTTTACTTTGTCTTAAACAGTGACCTTGACCTTTAACTGACAACACATTGTCTCATCATGGGGAAAGTTTGTGTGTAGCACTAAAATATTCAATAGCTGCATATAAAAGGAGTGGAAACAAATCTTGAACTTCAGTAGTGGCCTTGAACTTTGACCTTCAAGCATAAGTCAGGTCTGTGCCTTATCTTAATATTGCCCTCTACATATTGCCCTCTATTCACATACCAAGTTTTATGAACACAGCTTGAATACTTTATGAGCAAGATTTTCAGACAGACGGACAGATGGATGGAGTGCATTCCTACAGTCCTCTGCCATGTTCAACCATTATGGGACTAAAAAGACCTAGATCTTTATTTATTTATTCGGCTTTTACAGTGCAGAACTAGATCTATTTAATTTTAGAACTTCAAACAACAAAATTGTAGCTTTTTTTCCATTTATTTCTAACACCTTTCAGTTTATAAATTACAGGTATAAAATAAACATAGTTTATTTGAACAAAACATAAATAAAAACTAAATACAGCTGAAAGCTTTAATAAAAAAGGATTACAGCAAAGCAAATATTAATCTCCCCTAAAGTATATAATTAAAAAGATATAAAGATAGTATGACATCTTACGCAAAGCATCGAACATAAATAAGGGAAGTATACAGACTCAATGTATACAAAACAAGAGCTGTCGGAGGACAGCAACGCTCGACTATTTAACAGCCTTGTCGCTTGAATGAATAAGAAAGTCGAAAAAGGGGCATAATTTAGTAAAAAAGTAAAATAGGGTTATGGAACCTGCAAAGTCAGGGCTAGCGCTGGAATGGGCATTTTGAGCAAAATGCTTAAAATGCTAATTTTGGCTCAAGACAATTCAGAAATGGCTCAAACTCTAAAAAAAACCTACTTTAAGAATTAAAATCAGTCAATTTTATATAATGTTATTTTGGACCAAGGACTGCCAAGACAGACTGTGACAAACATGCAATAAACAAGAGGCAGAGTCCATGGTCCATTAACACCATCAAGTGACAATAAACCTGTGCCCTCAGGAGTAATTAAAAGCATCTCTCACAGTTTGTTTAGCTACATTGGCACTGATTAATGAATACACATGGATCAAAGGTGTTTGTTTGTGGTACAATCATGCCATGATTGAAGTTCCTTGATTGAAATTTGAATAAAATATTGGTCCTTCTGTTATTATCTCATCAAAAGACAAGATTATTGTTCAAAAAAGATTGATTAAATAAAATTATTTGAATGAGTAATTCATTATTGATGGCAATAAGTATATATTAAAATGTTTTTAAATTAATTTCTTGCTTGTCATTATGGCTGAGAAACTTAGTTCTGAATCAGGTAGTTTACCTCCTGCAAGGAAAGCAAACTCTGTGAAAAGTGAAACTAGGACTCTAAATCCAGCTAAAAAATGGAAAATAGAAAGCCACTGTCCCCTAAAATATGACGAATGTCTTGTATCAAGTTCCCAAAAGATTACTGGGGGACAAAACTATTGGGGGAGCAAATGTCCATTTCAGAAATAAGCATTGGGGGGCAAATGTCCTATCTAACATTTCAACTTGGGGGCAAATGTTTTCATGGGGGGGGGGGGGAATGTCCTGGGGGACAATTGTCCAGATCCCGGAAAACAGACTTTCCTTGGTTGCTTGTGGATTACTTAAATGTTTTTGTGATTTATTTCAGAACTGATAAATTAAAACATTGCTTAAGAGTTGTCCCAGTAGCTACGTGTATATAACATATTGTTAATTCATTGAGAAATGATATAAATTATGGTTAAAAATAAATTTATCCTTGATGCACTGTTTTGCTTATTATTACACAAGGACAGACCATTCAGTTATGAAGCATTTAATATGTTTCAATATTTGTGGATAATGGTGTTTTCTGCTGCAATCCAGCATTTGAAATACCCCAAAATAGCCCAAAAGTATTAGGGGGCAAAGCCCCCTTTGAACCCCACCAAAGCCCTGTTGTGGATACGCAGATGGGCGTGCGAGCGTATACTGTTAATTCATTGAGAAATGATATAAACTATGGTTAAAAATAAATTTATTCTTGATGCACTGTTTTGCTTATTATTCGTAACACAAGGACAGACCATTCAGTTATGAAGCATTTAATATATTTCAACATTTGTGGATAATGGTGTTTTCTGCTGCAATCTAAGCATTTGAAATAACTTAAAGCCTAAAAGCTTCTGGGAGCACAGCCCCGGGTGAACCCCACCAAAGCCCTGTCTTGGACACGCAAATGGGCATGCGGGCCTCTTCGATCTACGGCATAAATATTTGGCTCAAACTTTTTTCAACCCAGCGCTAGCCCTGAAAGTGCTTATCAGCTCATGACAGTGGACAAGTGTATGAAGTTTCAATCCATTCCCATTAGTGGGTACTGAGATACCAGCTTACATATAAGAATTTAACCCAAAAACTCCTAAGTTGAAAAAGGGGTATAATTTTGTAAAATGCAAAGTTGAGTTATTGATCCTTTGCACTGCATGTCATATCATGACAGTGAACTAGTGTGTGAAGTTTCAATCCTTTCCCATTAGTGGATACTGAGATACCAGCTTACATACAAAAACTTAACCAAAAATTTCTATGTTGAAAAAGGGGCATAATTTTGTAAAAAAGCAAAATAAAGTTATGGGACCTGCTTTGTGCATGTCAGATCATGACAGTGAACAAGTGTGTGAAGTTTCAATCCATTCCCATTAGTGAGTACTGAGATACCAGCTTACATACAAAACCTTAACCAAAAAATTCTAAGTCGAAAAAGGGGCATAATTTTGTAAAAAAGCAAAATAGAGTTATGGAACCTGTGCAATGTAAGTCAGTTTATCACAGTAAATAAGTGTGTGAAGTTTCAATCCATTCCCACAAGTGGTTACTGAGATACCAGCTTACATACAAAACCTTAACCAAAAATTTCTAAGACAAAAAAGGGGCATAATTTTGTAAAAAAGCAAAACAGAGTTATGGAACCTGTGCAATGTAAGTCAGTTTATCACAGTGAATAAGTGTGTGAAGTTTCAATCCATTCCCACAAGTGGTTGCTGAGAAACCAGCTTACATACAAAAACTTAACCAAATCGGGACGCGGACGCCGACGCATGGGCGAGTCCAATAGCTCTACTATTCTATGAATAGTCGAGCTAAAAATGTATTTGGTAACTAAAACTTAAAACAAAACAAAACACTTGCTGCATAACAGAAGGAATTAAGATATAACTGATAACATTAAATGCAATTATTGTATCAAAACAAATAATCCTTAGAAGCCCCCTTGAGAGGTTTTCTCAAACATGACCTCTCTATGTTGAAAACAAGACCACAATTTTGATTAATTCCCACTCAAACTTTACTTTGCTTGGAACAAGGGACAGACTATTTCCAAATTTTATCAAGCTGAAGGTTTAAAAAAAGGAAAAATATCAAAATTAATATGTGTAAGTTTGCCACATCAGCCATTCCACGAAACATAGACAATACATACCATGATATGTGGAACTAGTAGTTATTATGTAATATGTGTAAATTTCTTTGAAAAGCAAGAGAGATCTGAATAATTTGTGACAAATGCATCAATATTTACCTCAGCTGTATGATTTTCAACGTTTAGATATATTTGGTTACTTGAAACCCTTGTACCTAAAATATTGTTTCATGAGGTCTATTATTCTAGGATAGAATTCCTAGGTTGACGTACCATCATATAACCTAAGCTTTCATGTTTAAAAGAAAATAAAAACACTTCCGATTATAAACACAAGTTTATTTTTCGTTTAGGGTAAGTGTGGATTGTAAGACGGTCATAGTGGCTTACAACTTCAAACGTTAAATGGCGATTGAAGTTGAAAATCCTCACAAAGGGTGCGACCCGGGCATGCCTTAGATAATTTGAACCTCGTTGCGCCAAAGCCAGGTAGAACCAGGCACCACCTTTGGTACCATATAAAAACCAGGTACTTCCATGTACCATTTACAAACCAGGTACCCATTTTGTACCATATACGAACCAGGTACTTCCATGTACCATATGGTACTACCATGTACCATATACGAACCCGGTACCCATTTTGTACCATACACGGACCAGGTACTTCCATGTACCATATACGAACCCGGTACCCATTTTGTACCATATACGAACCAGGTACTTCCATGTACCTTATACAAACCAGGTACCCCTTTGGTACCATATAATAACCAGGTACACCATGTACCATATACGAACCAGATACCATTGGCGCAACATAAACCTAATAACAACAAATGTAACCTATGTAAATGGTTGAGCAACTATAAGAACGCCTAGCCCTTTTCGCTCTCTGGCCAATTCTTATATGCTCGAAAAAATGAACCAGAAAAAATTGAATTTTGAACCCACGAGTGTCACCAACCCCGGTAAATGGCGGCGGCTGGTCAGGGACCCATGAGTATGCAAAAAGATTTAGTAATTGACAGTTAACAACTCAGTATGACATGCCCTAGTCGCACCCAGACGTAAGAATTTTCCGCCAGTATGACAGAAGAAAGATTAGAAGAGAGAAAATAAATAAAAGAGATGAAAGTAAAAGAAAATATTTAGAGTTTAAAGTTATAAGTTCTGGTACCGGCTTAAGATAACAAGCTAAGCAATTTTAAAAAAAAACAAACAGGAATATATGTATCTCCTTGACGCACTCACTTCACATCATTTATAACTGTCACCATGTACATGTGATTTGCAAATGGTATAAGTAATCATAATCATAAACTAGGCAAAATGTCTTAGAGTCAAGTGTTTCAAATAAGCACCTTTAAACCTAAGTAAAAGTTAACAAACCGGAATATATGTATCTCCTAAACGCAGGCACTTCACATCATTTCTAAATGTCACCATGTACATCTGATTACAAATGGTATAAGTAATCAAAATCATAAATTAGGCAAAGATGTCTTAAAGTGTCAAGTTCTTTAAATAAGCACATTTAAACACAAGTAAAAGTTAACGCTGGTGAATGTTAACGGTCAATATAGATATTTTGAACCAGTACAGAATACATTTCCATCACAGTGTCACTGGTTTCATCGTATCCTGTGATCCTTCCGAATAAGGCTGAATGATATAATCATTGGCTTCTGAGCGATACTATGATGTTGAACTTCAAAAGTAGCATATTGTGTCGATTCTGTCTGGTTATAGCGTTTCTTGACTCATGTGCTTTAACATCTGATGCCATAAAAAGTAAGGAAGTGTCTAGGGGTACGGATCCGTACCTCTAGAATCAGATTCTAGAGGTACGGATCCGTACCTCTAGACAAGCCTGTTAGGGGTTTTCTAGGGGTACGGACCTCCAATTTACTAGAGATTAAGGGTCATTTACATTTCAAATTTTGTTAAAAATGAAATAACAAATAAGAATTTTTCAGAATTCACCTTAAACTTGGATCTAAATGGTTAACTGATAACAACGTTCACCCGATTTGTTACATTTTCTTTCGAAACGTAAATAACCGAGGAACACCGAATAAATCATGATGATGATTCGAACTGGCAAAAAAAATAAATATATATATAAAGATTAAACAAAAACAAAAAAGTTAAATATCTTGGGGAAAAACTATTTTTATGATAATTAACCCCTAGGGTATTTATGTTTTCCACACATTTGATAGCCGTGGACGTTTTCACAAACAGTTTAATTCTTTTACTTAATGTCGGTTAATTGATTATTAAACAATCAGTTCCGTGCCGATTATCATTATATCTTGTTAAATAACAAAATAAATAGGTGCATATTATTATGCTTAATTTATTTTTTTCTGCTGAATATCAAATAGAATTCATTAAAGGGTTACAAGCACTCATTTATCTGTTATCAACAGTTCATTTTACAACAAACCAGTGTATTCATTTGGAGTTCCTCGGTTATTTAGGTTTTGAAAGAGAAGGTAAACATCGGGTGAACGCTGGTATCTGTAAACCATTTAGATCCAAGTTTTAAGTGAACACTGGTTAAGTCTTATTTTTTATTTCATTTTCAACAAAATTTAAGATATATATGACCCTACATATCTAGAAAAAGGAGGTCCGTACCCCTAGAAAACTCCTAACAGGCTTGTCTAGAGGTACGGATCCGTACCTCTAGAATCAGATTCTAGAGGTACGGATCCGTACCCCTAGACACTTCCAAAAAGTAAAGCATTCTGAAAGAGTGAGAAAAACTCGGCAGCAAAAAAGTAAAAAGAATGTTGCAAAAATAGGCAAGTATTGCATATAACGTGTAACTGCCTTAATACTTTAACATTATAATTATTGATTGAAAATCTATAGTATCATAAAACAAACGAAATAGTATTTAAATTATGCTAAAAAAGGGGTGCGGTGGGCGGGTTGTTCTTAAAACGGCCTCGTGCTGAATGGCAAATCGGAAGCACGGCAAACACGTGACTTTACTTATAAATTATCGTCTGCTACGAAATCTCGCGATACATACCATAGCAACGACTTAGCGTTATGACAACCGATGCAAAATTACAAACAAACAATTAAATTGGAATTTAGCCAGAATAAACAAGATTAATTGGAAGGATTAATCTATAATATTTCCATGTGAAAAAGGACTTAGTCTATTTATCAATGTAAGTGTTGCCAGGTTTATTGGGTGTCACAGGACTAATTCTGAACAACATTCACCAGACTCTATGATTTAAATGCACTGAATTTCTGTTGACAATAAAAATAAATTCACAACTGGCCAAGCATTAGTTAGTAAAAATGTCAATTAACAATTTTCAACATATATTTAATTACATAATAATTATATCACATCTCATTTTCATTTCGAATATAAAACTCTTATATGATAAATATTAGGTCTTCTTACTATTTTGAAAAATACTGTTTTGTTTTGTTTTTTCATTAATTTTCTATTGGCCTATAAATACTATCAACACATTCAATGATTTTACTGCAGGAGGATCTATAGCAACATGTCTTAAACAAACTGAAACAAAAGTCTGCCCAATATCATTTTTGAAGCACATGTACATTGCATTCATTTCACAAACACATTTAGTTATCTAACAGACAATATCATTTTGGGCCATTTTATATATTTCTTTTAAAATTAAAATTCACAAGTTGGTCAAAATTGCAAAAAAGGTAACTTTTCCCATAGACTGTATAATTTGCAAATGATTCTGAACCACTTTCCAACATGGCATTGCCTAAAGTATGTTGTCTTGTGGACAAGCTCAAAATTAACCTATCCTTTGTTATATTAGATATAATATACTGTGGTTATTTACAAGTTCCTTAATACAATGAAAAAACATTTGTCTGATTAGATCTTTAAAAAAATTCACATATTTTTTGTGACAAAGACACTTATTTACATGTAAGAGTTATTACGGGAAAAGTCAATGTGTGTCATTAATTTAGTCCTACACTCAAGACATTTAATCTATTTCTTTTGCTTGTTTTTTTTGTTTGTTTTGGGTTTAACGCCCTTTTTCAGCAGTTTTTTAGTTATGTACCAACGGTCAGTGAACCTAACCAGTGTTCCTGGATTCTGTACCAGTACAAACCTGTTCTCCGCAAGTAAGTTCCAACTACACCACATGAATCAGTGGTGGAGGACGAATGATTTGAGACACAATGTCTTTAATCAAATCATCACATAGAACATAAGCCTTGCCCAGGGCTTTAACTTGCGACCCTGCAGTCAGTGGATCTGTGCTCTCCCTATTGAGCTAAGCAGGCGTACTTGAAGGACAGACTATGTTTAACAAGAGCTGTTCGTAAGACAGCCAATGCTCAACTATTCAAATTATTGTCCCAGAAGCAGGAAAATGTTTCCCTAAATGTCAAAATATCTATAGAGTTTCAATCCAGTATCTGCATCATTTTTGGAGATAGTAATTTGCATGCAAAACTTTAAGCAGAGGTTTTATGTTCAAAAGGGGATATAATTTGACCAAAATGCATGTCAGAGTTATGGTACTTGATGAAATCAACTAGTTTTATAACCACAAAGGCACATGTGAAATTTCAATTTAATATCTGCATTTGGTGATAGTAACTTGCATGTAAAACTTTAACCAGGATTTTGTAAGTCCAAAAGGGGACATAATTTGCCAAAATACATGTCAGAGTTATGGAATTTGACCCAGTGAGGTTGGTAATTGACTTAGAAAAAGAAAAAATAAGTTTCAAAGCTATATGCCTTTAAATGATAGCTGTATTACTTGCATGCAAAACTTTAACCAAGGTGATACGCCGACACTAGGGTGAGTAGAATAGCTAGACTATTCTTCTTTGAATAGTCTAGCTAAAAATTATCAAAATCGAAAATGAACCAAGAGATCACCAGTCCTGTCTTTATCAAATGAACTTCAAGAGAGCTTTCTGTTTAAGCCATTTCATAATTCTCTTCATACTTAACAATGGCATGTAATGCTCCATATCCTCCATATGAAAAAAACATCCTTAGAAAATATGTAGTCTTAACAATAATTATCATCAGGTAAGTACAATATGTTAGTTTTAAAATATTGAATTTAATCATAAAACTAGAGCTATCACTAAAGGTGATGAATGTACCCCCCGCATGCACTGACACAGTACACTGAATTTGACACACACAAGACTGCATAATTATGTGGACTGTATGTATACAGTAGAGTAACAAAAAACAAAGTCCCATAACTATGCAGAATATTTATCTAAAAGAATGTAACATGCACCATGCACAACTAGGGTTGGTACTGATCACTTGTGTGAAGTTTCATTAAATTGTGTGCAAGGGTTTGGTAGATTAGGCACGCACAAGATTGCATATGCAGGCTGTATGTACATAGTATGTTAACAAGAAACAAAGTCCCATAACTCTGCAATTTTTGTCGCTGAAAGAACCTAACATGCCCCATGCACAACTACTGTTGTTACTGATCAGTTGTGTGAAGTTTCATTAAATTGTGTCATGGGGATAAGGAGAGATGGTGCGCACAAGATTGTGTCTATGTATATAGTATAGTAACAAAAAAACAAAGTCCCATAACTCTGCAATTTTTTTTTCTGAAAGAACCTAACATGCCCCATGCACAACTACTGTTGTTACTGATCACTTGTGTGAAGTTTCATTAAATTGTGTCAAGGGGATGAGGAGAGATGGTGGGCACAAGATTGTGTCTATGTATATAGTATAGTAACAAAAAAACAAAGTCCCATAGCTCTGCAAATTTTTTTTCTAAAAGAACCTAACATGCCCCATGCACAACTACTGTTGGTACTGATCACTTGTGTGAAGTTTCATTAAATTGTGTCAAGGGGATGAGGAGAGATGGTGCGCACAAGATTGTGTCTATGTATATAGTATAGTAACAAAAAAACAAAGTCCCATAACTCTGCAAATTTTTTTTCTTAAAGAACCTTACATGCCCCATGCACAACTACTGTTGGTACTGATCACTTGTGTGAAGTTTCATTAAATTCTGCCAAGGGGATAAGGAGAGATGGTGCGCACAAGATTGCGTTTACGGACAGACGGACAGACGACCAGACGGACAGACAGACAGACAGACAACCTGAAACCAGTATACCCCCCCTTACAACTTTGTTGTCGGGGGGTACAATAAACTGATTATACAAACTATCTCTTTAACAAGTTGCATCTTACATCTATTTTGATATGCAAATAAAATAACTATCCTGACTAATTACTACATTACAATTTTAACATTTAGCCTGCTGGCAGCAAGAAATTTTGCCTTTGCGACTAGTGCAGACCAAGATCAGCCTGTCGCTATTCTGTCAGTAAATTTTCAATGAACACCCCTTCAAATAATAAATGGTACTGCCAAAATGGAATGATAGACCAGTCCATTTCATAAATTTAGTAGGGTAAAGGTTAAGCTAATCAATAAAGCATTGTATATACATGGCAAGAGTTGAGGATGTTAAAATTAGAAACTTTTCCACATCTACAAGTTTGTAACAATGGAAATGAAATCTCTAACAACTATTTTAATCATCAATAAGGTAAAAACGAGAGCCTCTATGGTCTCTCGTCCGAGTTAAACAATTTTGGCAGAGGGTCATACAAGGAAAATAATGTGAAATCAGTCTGAATTTTGGCCTGTGGTTTCTGACTCGATGATTTTCAAGCTTCCACAATAAACAAACACAAACAACAATATATCTTATAAGAAATTTTTGACAAACTGGAATAATTTGAAACTAGACATATTTAGGTGAAATTATTTCAAAATCTGCCAATCAGTTTCTGAAAAGATTATTTTTATAAAGTTCTGTTACAATTGGAGCAAGAGATCACAGAGTGATCTTGGCGCCCACCATTTAGCCATTTTTTCATGTTCCAAATTTCAAGACAAAACACTCAAACATTTAAGAAGTTATTGCACAGTTAAAATAATAACAAACCATAAAATAGTTTTAAAAAAATTACAAACACCACAAAGTCTTGAGAGGTTAATAAAATGTTGATTATTTAATCACAGATAAAATAGTTTAAAAACAAAAAGATCTTTTTAGAGTACTTAGCAATATAGTGTTTAACAGATACTATGCAAGTGCATTGGTAAATACTTCAAGCACATAAAAGATGCTGATTTTATTTTTTCTACAGTTTTGCTGTTTTAAGGTAATTCTGCACATCTGATAAACCGGAAGTGATGGAGTAACATTATTTATCCAGAAAACATAGAATAAAGCCTATATTAGGAGTACGGAAATGAAAATCATTTTATGAATAAATGGCAATCCACGAGTAAATTTATTACAATGGCAATGTTACTATTTTCCTAAAGTTAAAATATGATACATGTTAAATTATTCAAAATAATGTCCGAAAATTAGCTTGAAATATGCTGTTCACTTTAATCATGGTCAATTATCTCTAAAATAAGTACACGGACATACACATTTTATTTCACCACATTATAGACCATATGTTTACTTACTACTGTGAGAAGTTTTATTAAAATCTACATTGTAGAAAAATTTCTATTTGTGAAAATGTTATGAAAGTTGTGAGTTTCCCATAGACTTCCATTATGAAAAATTACGTGAGGTTGAAACTTTTCAGATCAGTCTAGTAAAAAAATCAAGCACACCACTCTGTCTTTATTATTTGCTGAGTTTTCTAAGTATATTCTTAAGATTTGAAAAAGGGGAGTTTTATCAAATGCTACATTGTAGAAAATTTTTCGATCCAAACGTGCAGAGCTACCTTAAAGTAAATATTTAAACAGTTTCATACATTCCTACATATCTTTGTTTCATCCAGAAATCATTCCAGTTGTTTAAAATTCCTCTGTTGTACACATTTCTGGTGTTGAACATCAACAATCGAGTGTTTCCTTGTTTAGCTGCATTGTGCAACTCTTGTGAAGTCATGTTTTGTGATATTAGCACAATCTGGTGAAACAGCCCGAACAACATTATTGTTGCCACAACAATTACATACCAAGCACTGGCATAACAAAGTCCCCATCTAAAATAAAAGAAAATATACACCTGAATTTACATGCAGGCATTTTAGAAAAATAGGAGTGCCGATCCCAGTCTACAAACTCATATCCTGTATAAAACAATTTAAGAGCTTTTATCTTGTGAATGTTGATGTTTGGTATAAAACCTTTGATAACTAAACTTGCTTAATATTGACAAAAATGTATGCATTCTTGTTGCTTTCACATTAATTACATATAGAGTCAAGGATTTACTTCATTTCTTAACAAAACAAGACCTGTCACTAATGGTGACAAATGCCCCTGCAGTGCCTTGACCTTTGACCTGGTGACAAAGTCAATAGGGGTTGTGTACTCAATAAGTACTATCAGTATGTTTAGTTTGAAGGTCCTGGGTGCAGTGGTTCATGAGTAAAGTGCCTTCATGCAAAAAGTTAACGTTGTGATGAACGAACTAACGAACAAACAGTTGAAAACTAATATGCCTCCCTTTGGGGGCATAATAAAAAGCTGAATCTGGCATGAAGCCCATGTCTTAAATGAAAGGCAACTTTTTTGGTTAACTGATAAAACAAGCAACTCAGTATCCTGATAAAGATTAAATAACTAAATAAAGTAACAAAAATGAGTTGTCAAATGACTGTGTGCTCATTTTTTTTTAGCATAATAATAGTAATACTAGCCTACATATAACATAGTTTTGAACTTCAACTAGGTTTCATAAATATATTTCAGACAGACCCTGTTAACCAAGATTTTCTATGCTTTAACCTAGTGGCCTTCTTCTTACCCTTTGTAACAAAGTTGCAGACATGACTAAGACTTTAGACTAAGACTGAGATATTCTGACAGTGTTTCATGGAGATTGGGGATAAAATTATCTATCTACTATATTAACAAAGCTTGACCTTGGGACCGTGTTTATGACTTCAGTTTACCCTGTTTTCAACTTTAAGACAATCTGACCATGTTTCAAGTAAATCAAATAGAAAATGTGACCTCTAGTGTGTAAACACGTTTCTCTTTGATTTGATCAAAAGATGTAGTTTATGACAAAAGAAAACATAGTTTTGAACTTCAGCTAGGTTCATAAAGACAACCCATTCTGACATAAAGTAGAAAATAAGACCTCTAGTGTTAACAAGGTTTTCCTATGATTTGGCCTAGTTACCTAACTTGATTTGGCCTAGTTACCTAACTTTCAACCAAAGTTGACCAAGTTTCGAATGTAAAGACAAATATTTCTGACCATGGTTAGAAAATATGGCATGTAGAGTGGAAACATGATAATTCTTAGAGTAAACATAATAACTTATTTAAGGACAATATAGGAATTAAGTAAGGTCCTCAAAAAAGAAAGTCTCTTAACAACTTCAGAATGAAAAAGCTGATTGACAGCCTGCTCAGCAGATACCAGTTTACTGCAATGTATCATGTAATGTCTACAAAAAGACAGGGAAGGATCATCTGGGATATATGAACAGGATGCTAGCTTGAGAACTATGCAAGTTTGCTTTTATTGTAAAACTATATGTTTCTAACAATCTAAATCTGATGATTAGATTATACTGGTGATCTAGATATTAAGGTGCCAACCCCCCACCCCATAGACCATGGGTTAAAACCATATATGGGATATTTTCTCATGTAATTTACATGTCAACAGACTCAAATGGGATTAAAATAGCTCAAATCTTCCATCTGAACTGTGCAAAACTAAATGCTATAAATTAACTACTTGCATTTGTAGGTAAGGAAATTTTCTGCATTTTAAAGTTATTCCATGTCTTTTTTTTTTCATTATGTATATGCTGAAAACTTACTTGAAGTCCCTGTAAGCTGTATGGAAGGAGCAAGTGATCTCATGGGGCCAGTTAGGATCGCATACTGAGGTCAAGGTCAAATAACTTCCATAGTAACAAGTAAACACAAATATCGTCATAGCAACAAGGAATGATCGGTGATTTCTGGCTCCAACACAGCTGTCTATCCTGAAATTATACCAGTATGTTTTAATATATCATGAAACTTATGCAGGTAAAGTTTCAAACAGAAATACATTTACAGAATTTCCATCTGCTGGTTGATCAACCTAATCTGTAACCATGTTTTTTTGGGAGTTGCGGCTTTATTTTACAAGATTCAGACATAAACTATACATCATTCTTAAGGTCTCTTAGTGTGACAGTAGATACTTACTGGATACTTATTGAGGGCTTAAAATATCTTTAACCTTTGCCCTGCTAAATTTCTATAATGAACTTGTCCATCATTCAATTTTGGGCAATACCATTTATTATTCGAAGGGGTGTTCAATGAATATTTACTGACTGAATAGCAAACAGTGTAGACCATAATCAGCCTGCATAGATGTGCAGGCTGATCTTGGTCTGCACTGGTCACAAAGGCAGAACCACTAGCAGCCAGCTGGCTAAGGGTTCATAACGCAAACTGTTTGGTCCACATACTTTCCCTGTGTAAACATTGAGCAGAAACCTAAGGATCATCAAGATTAACATTCTGACCAAGTTTCATTAAGATATGGTCATAAATGTGGCCTCTAAACTGTTAACTAGTTTTTCCTTTGATTTGACCCAGTGACCTAGTTTTTCACCCCACATGACCAAGATTCAAACTTGGCCTAAAGATCAACCCCACATGACCAAGATTCAAACTCGGCCTAAAGATCATCAAGATTAACATTCTGACTAAGTTACATGAAGATACAGTCATAAATGTGGCCTCTAGACTGTTAACAAGTTTTTCCTTTGATTTGACCTGGTGACCTAGATTTTGACTCTGCATGACCCAGATTTGAATTTACCTAAAGATCATCAAGATTAACATTCTGACCAAGTTTCATGAAGATACAGTCATAAATGTGGCATCCAGAGTGTTAACTAGCTTTTCCTTTGATCTGACCTAGTGACCTAGTTTTTTATCCGACCTGACCCAGATTTGAACAAGAACTATAGATCATCAAGGTTAACATTCTGACTTAGTTTCATTAAGATATGGTCATATATGTGGCCTCTACAGTGTTAACTAGCTCTTCCTTTGATTTGACCTGATGACCTAGTTTTTGACCCTACATTACCCAGATTCAACCTTAGGATCATCAAGATTTACATTCTGACCAAGTTTTAGGAAGATATAATCATAAATGTGGCTTCTACAGTGTTAACAAGCTTTTCCTTTGATTTGACCTGGTGACCTAGATTTTGACCCCAGATTACCCAATATCGAACTTGTCCAAGATTTTATTGAGGGTAACATTCTGACCAAGTTTCTTTAAGATTGTGCCAAAATCGTGACCTCTAGAGTGTTAACAAGCTTTTCCTTTGATTTGACCTAGTGACCTAGTTTTAAAACCCAGATGACCCAATATCAAATTCGTCCAAGATTTTATTGAGTGTAACATTCTGACCATGTTTCATTAAGATTGGGCCAAAATTGTGACCTCTAGAGTGTTAACAAGCTTTTCCTTTGATTTGACCTGGTGACCTAGTTTTTGACCCCAGATGACCCAATATTAAACTCATCCAAGATTTATTTGAGAGTAACATTCTGACCAAGTTTCATTAAGATTGGGCCAAAATTGTGACCTCCAAAATGTAAACAGTCAAATTGTTGACGACGACGGACAGACGGACGACGAACTCAGGGCGATCACAAAAGCTCACCTTTGAGCACTTTGTGCTCAGGTGAGCTAAAATTGAAATGTTACAAACTTTTTTTCAAGGAAACGTTGCTTATACACTAAGATATCTTGCAAGTCTTTCAGAAATCCATTTACAAATGAGCTGTGCCACGAGAAAATCAACATAGCAGCTTTGTTATATTGTAACTATTTGCAATCTCTTTTTTATTTGGCATAAATGTTTGCCTAAATGTGACAAGGAGTGTCATGTGCAACTCCCAGTCCTTTTGACAGTTAGCAGGCTCGTTTGAGAAAAAAAACGTTTTGATATTGTTTGAGCCATTCCACGAGAAAACCAAGATGGTGGCTTTGGAACAAGCATAGAGCCAGACCAACCTGTGCATCCGCGCAGTCTGGTCAGGATCCATGCTGTTTGCTTTCAAAGCCTATTGCAATCAGAGAAACCATTAACGAATAGCATGGATCCTCACCAGACTGCGCTGTTTGCTATTCAGCCAGTAAATTTCCTGTGAACACCCCTTTGTGAAACAAGTGAATGAAGTATTGCCATGCAATACAGAGTCCCCTACTGGAAGGCACCTAATTTATTCTACTGCAGTATAACATAATGAACTGATATCTGTCAATGATGTATAAACAATATTGTACTACATATACAATATGTTATAACATTATAACAACACACTTGGATTAAAATGTGCATATATAAAAACCCACAGTTGTTTTCATATTGAATTTTTTGGGCTGATTATAAAAATGTTATCATGTAAGTTATTTATAGTAACAACAAAGGGAAATTAATCTTTAAAAAAAAAAAAAAAAAAAAAAAAAATATATATATAATATGAGTCCACAAGAAACTCTTTACCAGGTAGAGATAGGTCAAAATACACCTAAAAATTGGATGTAACATGCATGCTGTACCACAGAAAAGTGGTCTCGGTTTTTCTCTACCGCCAGTAATAAAAAAGTTACAATAAAATCTATTTATAGTAACAACAAAGGGACGTAATTCTAAAAACAAGGGTGCCTCATGGTGGTGAACATTTGGTCCAAGTTACATCAAAATCCCTCTATGCATGAAGAAGATATGTTCCGTACAAAGTCATTCTTGAATTTGACCTTTGACCTCTAAATATGACCTTGACCTTAGAGCTAGGGACCTGGTTCTTGCGCATGACATGTTGTCTCATCCAGGGGAATATTTGTGCCAACTGATATCTAAATTCTGCTTTGCATGACAAAGTTATTGACCGGACAGGAAAAAAATCCTCTTGACCTTTGATCGCAAAGTGTGACCTTGACCTTTAAGCTAGGGTACTGGGTTTGCGCATGACACGTCGTCTCATCATGGGAAACATTTGTGCCAAGTAATATTAAAATCCCTTCATGGATGGCAGAGTTATGGACGGGACAGGAAAAAAACTCTGTTGACCTTTGACCCCCAATTGTGACCTTGACCTTTGAGCTAGGGGTCCGGGATTTGCGCATGACACATCGTCTCATCATGGGGAACACTTGTGCTAAGTGATATTAAAATCCCTTAATGAATGTCAGAGTTATGGACCGGACACGAAACAGACCCTGTTCATGCTATGTTAATATTTGACTGCTAAGTGTGACCTTGACCTTTGAGCTAGGGGTCTGAAAGTTGTGCAGGACACATCGTCTTATTATGAGGTACATTTGTGCCAAGTAATATTAAAATCCCTTCATAGATGGGAGAGTTATGGACCGGACAGGAAAAAAGCCTTGTTGACCTTTGACCTCCAATTGTGACCTTGACCTTTGAGCTAGGGGTCCGGGATTTGCGCATGACACATCATCTCATCATGGGGAACATTTGTGCCAAGTAATACTAAAATCCCTTCAAGGATGGGAGAGTTGTGGACCGGACAGGAAAAAAGCCCTGTTGACCTTTGACCTCCTATTGTGACCTTGACCTTTGAGCTAGGGGTCTGGGTTTTGCGCATGACACGTCGTCTCATCATGGGGAACATTTGTGCCAAGTAATATTAAAATCCCTTAATGGATGACAGAGTTATGGACCGGACACGAAATTGCGGACGGATGGAATGACGGAATGACAGAATGACAGAATGACGGAATGACGGAAAAGAGCATTCCTATAGTCCCCAAAACTGGTTTTCAACCAGTAGGGGACTAATAAATGGTACTGCCTTAAATGAAGCTGGACAAGTTCATTATAGAATTTTAGCAGGGTAAAGGTTCAGTGCAATTGCAAACTTACCATACACAGTGATGGTCCCTATTGTATATACACACATCACACACAGTACAGTGCCCAGATCTTGGAGGTTTCTCTACACAACATGAATCACAACAGTTACCTCCCTTACTAAGCTGTTCATTATTTGCTGAGTTCTTGTTCTGAAGTTCTATAGCTAGAAATAAAACAATTTTAGATCATATTATCATATAGCAACTTTTCATACTCTTCATGGAGGACCCTAGGTGTACCTCCAGGCATTGTTTCATGGAGGATGAAGACCCTAAGTGTACCTCCAGGCATTGTTTCATGGAGGATTAAGACCTTAGGTGTACCTCCAGGTATTGTTTCAGGCACTGGCAGGCACCTGGGTAGAAACACTGACCTTCCCTAAGCCAGCTGGATTGTTTCTTCACATGTAGAACTCTACACCCAACATGATGTTTTGAACCCAAAGCAGTAAGATGCAAGCAATTTGAAGTCCGCAATCTTAACCACTCAGTCCACGAGGTCCCTGAATTAATTTGTACAATTAATCCATAGATCCAAGAATATTTTCTTTTAATAGATGAGTAAAATGAAACAATAATTTATAATTTCTCAGAGGGTTCCATGTATATTCGGACACACAAATGTCCTGTAAATTATCAACAATACTAAAGTTACCGCTTTAATTAACAAATTATATTCCTGCACTACATGTGCTACAATGTTTTACTCTGACACTGTTATACCTATGCACATTCCTGCACTACATGTGCTACAATGTTTTACTCTGACTCTGTTATATCTATGCACATTCCTGCACTACATGTGCTAGAATGTTTTACTCTGACACTGTTATATCTATGCACATTCCTGCACTACATGTGCTAGAATGTTTTACTCTGACACTGTTATATCTATGCACATTCCTGCACTACATGTGCTACAATGTTTTACTCTGACACTGTTATATCTATGTACATTCCTGCACTACATGTGCTACAATGTTTTACTCTGACTCTGTTATATCTATGTACATTCCTGCACTACATGTGCTAGAATGTTTTACTCTGACACTGTTATATCTATGTACATTCCTGCACTACATGTGCTAGAATGTTTTACTCTGACACTGTTATATCTATGTACATTCCTGCACTACATGTGCTTCAATGTTTTACTCTGACACTGTTATATCTATGTACATTCCTGCACTACATGTGCTAGAATGTTTTACTCTGACACTGTTATATCTATGTACATTCCTGCACTACATGTGCTAGAATGTTTACTCTGACACTGTTATATCTATATTTTCCACAACAAAGCTTTTTTTTTATTTCTTGTGAAAAACTTAGGCAAGGCTGGTTACAGAAACTTTATATAGCTTTCATTTATCATGGTTTCTTTTAAAATTTAGAGTAACAAATATAATTCTGATAGGGTATTTTCCAATGTAATTTCAGCCATTTTTGACATGAACAATTTTTTAAAATTTATATTTTTAAGGTATTTGTGCATATTAAGATCGAACATTTTTATAGTTAAACGCCAACTTTTCAAAACTTCAAAATATACTTTGAAAATTAGGCAAAAAAAAGATAGGGCCGGGTGCCTGATTTTTTGCTAGGTTGATTTGAAAATTTGGACCCCGGGAAAGTTTTCATAATGGTTGTCTCTGGGAAAATGACAATTTTGATGACATTTTTCGCAAATGAAATTGTTTCTACAATGTTGATACTTCAAATGATTGTCAAGAAATTATGGTCTATAATAATGGTGAAATAAAATGTATTGGTGTCTGTGCTTGTTTTTAAGACAGCTGACCATAATTACAGAGATTCACACATCTTAAACTGATTTTGAGACATAATATAAGCCGCGCCATGAGAAAACCAACATAGTGCGTTTGCAACCAGCATGGATCCAGACAAGCCTGTGCATCCGCACAGTGTGGTCAGGATCCATGCTGTTCGCTTTCAAAGCCTATTGCAATCATAGAAACCGTTATATGGAGGACTATGGAATATTCTTTACATGCAGTGTTTTACATCATAAAAAATGCTACAGTTTTAACTAAAAGATTTTGGTGAATCATTTAAAAGTATCTGTTGTGTGCAGCAATTGAAATTTGAAGTTCAAAGTAATTCATTTTCAATTTTTATGTGTACATGAATTGGAATACTGTTGTGCAGCAGAGTATTTGGAAATTTCCCTCTATGATACTTATCATCGCAATGTTGCACATGCAAAATGATCTTGCATAATAATGAAAAAGCCTGCTATGGACTGAGTGGACCAAACACTAGGATTAAAATCACTACTTGCACATATTTTCTGGTTCTCTACTGATAAATATTTTTACATCAGCATCTGTATATAGTGTATATAATGAAATCAGTAACTGAATAAATTTAAACAAATCGTCTTAACAACACTTGCTACATAATTCCCTCTCACCGTCAACTTACCTTTTTCACCAACATCACCTGGTACGTCATCATGTTCTACAACTTCAAAGTCAGCTATATCCTCATCATCTCTGTCTGCATTCTCTAGCATTCCAAACAAACTGAACGAATCATATAAATATTGTTTGAGTTTATCACTAGGTATTATTCCAGGGTCCTTCTTTGCAAATTTTAGGGCTACACACATCGCTATAACTGATAAACTTATAATCAGGTTGTCTATAAATGAAACATTTGTGTAAGAGCATATTATCATCTCAAAAAGAAAATACATGAATAGGAGAGATGTTAAGCCCCACACAAAGAAAAATTTGGTCCTTGTTTTGTTTGTTTTCCTCCTCCAAGTACGGTAGAAGAAGAAACAGAAGTATGGAAAACAGCTCAATATCAGAAAGGATGAAATTGGCCCAATCGCACATAGCATCAAGCTGATAGGTATAACAACAATAGGTGTGACAATTTCAAAGTTGACTTGTGTGGCCCCGCCTCCGGAGAAACCTGGTATACGGCACCTATCCATCACAGTATCAAGAAACCTGTCAACTAGGGACGTAGGAATCTTTTCACATCTAAACAATCTGAAAGAAGAAATATAACAACTGACAATATATCAGAAACTTTCAAAGTTAATTTAATTAACCCTTTTCATGCTAGACACAACTGATGCTGCCTTTGCTACTACTGTTGATCTGTCATGATCATGATCAGCCTGCACATCCATGCAGCCTGACCACAATCTGCTCTGTTCCCATTCAGTAAGTATCTTTTTGGTATGCACCCCTTTTAACAGTTAATGGTACTGTTCGAATTGAAAGATGGGCAAGTTCATTACAGAAATTTAGCAGGGTAAGGGTTAAAGACTTTTTTTCCTGGCTAAACAAAGGTGTTTTTATATGACACGACTGGAGAAGACTGATAAATATTTTCCAAAGTAACGCGGAATGCTTTGTCTATGCCATTTACAATTGAACAATGATTCCATTTTATGATTTATAAAATGTTAAATTCTATCGGTTAGTTTCCACTTTTGGATGTTATGCATTTGATTGTTTCAGTGTAAGACTGAAGTACGGTATCTTTCATAAAGTGATTACATGATTTACCTACTTTGTCTGTGAAATGCCATGCACAATATCATAAGTTTCATAATGTTTATAGTAGAGAAAGGGTTAACAGTTTTAAGTCCAAAAGGGGCCGTAATTTTTACAAAAAGCAAAATGGAATTTTGTTTCTTGCTGTACATAGTCAGCTTTTGATGCTAAACAAGTGTTGCAAGTTTTAAAGCAATTGCTTAGACAGTTTAGGAGAAAAACTGACATAAACACAAATCTTAACCAAGAAATCTGATTTTCTATGTCCAAAAGGAAGTATAATAATTCTTGCAAAAAGCAGGATGGAGTTGTGTTTCTTACTGTACAGAGTCAGCTATTGATGGTGAACAAGTGTTGCAAGTTTTAAAGCAATAGCTTTGATAGTTTAGGAGAAAAGTTGACCTAAACATAAAACTTAACCAAGAAATCTGATATTTTCTAAGCCCAAAATGGGCCATAAGTCTTGCAAAAAGTAGGATGGAGTCATGTTTCTTGCTGTACAGGGTCAGCTATTGATGGTGAACAAGTGTTGCAAGTTTTAAAGCAATAGCTTTGACAGTTTAGGAGAAAAGCTGACCTAAGCATAAATTTTAACTTGGCAACGCTGAAGCCAATCAAGTTAT
This sequence comes from Mercenaria mercenaria, assembly GCF_021730395.1. Lineage (NCBI taxonomy): Eukaryota > Metazoa > Mollusca > Bivalvia > Venerida > Veneridae > Mercenaria > Mercenaria mercenaria. The sequence goes on along the minus strand of NC_069375.1, from coordinate 17,251,752 downwards.
AACAGTAACTCGTCTGAGCTTAAAATATTACCCACAATTAGTATGTACATTTCAATAATATTGAATGTTTTATTAGGAGCTATATATGAGCTTTCTCAGATACAATCTTTTCAAACAGAAGAAAATGTTGTCTATGCATTGTTGCAGGACTGGAAAAGTTATATATATGAAAATGTTTCAGCTAGAATTTCTAGATTCAAGGTGCAATTTCAGGCATATACAAAAATATACATAATCAACCATCAGGTCAAGATCCCAGCAATACAGAAATAAATGGGAGAAATACCTGTCTGCCATCTGGTCGAGGGCCTCACAGTCGCAACAACAAGCCAACAAATGAGTTCTTTCACCACTTTTGTTTCGGTACTCGCAACAACATAATACATCGTCTGATGCCATTTTTCTGCAACAATCAATTGTTGTACAAATTGTATCTTTTTATCTATGTAAATCAGGTTCAACTATTTGCAAAAGCAATTAATAAATTACAACTGCAAACGGTAATTTTATTTATTTATTTATTTGGGTTTTATGGCGCACCAACACAGTATAGGTTATATGGCGCCAAACAGGACTACAAATTTTGGTTTCATATCTCATTTACATCAAAATAAAAACATGTGGTTTGGAAACAAAATTTGCATACCTGGAATCACAGAGTTACAGAAAATCAAGTGTTGAGACCCTATTAGTCACCACTACGATCATGCAAGGGTAAGGCAGTGGTTCCAATTCTTTTCATACACTTTTCATACACAGATCGTCCCAAAACCACATGGGGTAATTATAAGTTAATAACAACAGTAATTATAAGTTAATACACGATTGCCCATCATTATTACAGGTAAATGCCCAACATAGTACATGATCTGAGAGCCATAAGCCAATTATTATTCACTTTGAAGACAACTATCCTGAAATCACAAAAAGCAATTAAGTATTAATGCTTCTCATCTTTGTGTTTATTTATCAGTCAACAATTAACCCTTATCATGCTGGACATGATTGAACCTACTTTTGCGACCAGTGCAGATCATGATCAGACTGCACTGTTTGCCATTCAGTCAGTATCCTTTTGGAATGCACCCCTTTTAACAGTTAATGGTACTGTCCTAATTGAAAGATGGACCAGCCATTATAGAAATTTAGCATGGGAAGGCCACTAAGGGTTAAAACCAACTGAATTTTATTAAAAAAATAAAAAATGGTTTGTAAATAGATGCCATCGAATAAACTACCATAACATTATCACTAAGCAGACATGTTGTGTGTATACAGTAACAAGTTGCTGGTAAAACTATTTAGTTTTCTTGTGGTTTAAAAAAAAAACAAACAGAAGACATTTTACAGACATTTCTGCACAGAACTTCAAAAAATACTTTAAATGTAAAATTTGACAAGGAGAAATAAACTGGTACATGAACATAGCTAAGGAGTGAAGCTCAGATAATAGTGGGATAACATTAAGTTTGGAAAGTTCTTCTTTCATGTGTTTCAATTTTCTTCACATACATCACTAAAAGGGGAGATGACTGAGTTGGATTTTACAGCAAATCAACACAAAAAGGTCATATATCGCATTGTAAATGTAGATTGAAAGACATTGCTAAAATTAATTCATGTAAATGCATAATATGTATTTTTTAAAATATCACATGTATACATTTTTGTAACCTTTAGCATGCATGCTGGCAACAAGCGATTCTGCCTTTGATCACATTAATGAGAGGTAATTAATAAAAATAAATGAAATGCATGACACACTTGTTTTAAATTACATACCAGAAAAAAGCTGAATTCTATTGTTGGTCAATGCAGAGTTGCACTACATATGTACCTAATGTGTTGCAATCGGTGTAAGGCATAAAAAAAAATATGTTTGTTTCCTGTAACATGCTGAAAAAAATGGGGGTTGGTAGGTAGGGAATTTTTTTTTTTTAATTTTTTTTTAGTAGGTGTCAGAACATTTCAGTGTTTAGTAACCTTATTATCGCCAATTAACTGCCTAATCAGGCCTCAACCTTAACTTTCTTCAGCAGTTGCCAGCAGGTTCACCAACTGCTAAAGTCTAGTAGACCTGCCCAGACTTTAGTGGACCTCCAATTCTATCTCATAAATTGTGATGCTGTAGACGTCATAACTTCATATGACTCAAAGAAACAGGACTTATTTCTGAATAATTAAAAATGGAAGACTGTAGCAATCTGTTATCCCGAAAAATAATTATTTTGAAAAGTGTCCCAAAATATGGACGAAATCAGCACCAGTGTTGAAAGTGAAAAAAAAAACATCAACAATTATCGGTAATCATTCTGATGATAAACTAAGTAATTGACCTCGTTTTCATCATCAATTAACACCCCCTCAAAGAGCTAAAAGAAATGTGTCGGTTATTGTGGCATCTGCAGTGGAGATCAAAGCGGTATAGTTTCCACGAGATTGTCATTGCAATACGTCATGTTTTCGCGCCATGTGACACATCACTGTCTGATCGTACTTTCTCGATTCCTTAAATTGTTGAGAAGAAATCAGTAAAAAAGTTTTTTCTTTAATTTTTTAAAAGCGAATGTGCAATATCCCGAATAAACTGACATGTAAATGTGTCAGATCGTGAACGATACTGACCTATTTGCCCTCAAGAAATTTACATTATTGTTTGAGAAGAATATCTAACAAAGTGTTGTGTCAAAAAATATATGTACGAAGACTCATTTAAAACTTATTAAAAATCGCAACGACATCATACTGCCTCATTTTAAAACCACATTTCTATTTACGTTCATGAGGTCACGTAACCTATTCTGCCGTGCTAACAGAAATCTGTTTGCCAAAAATCGTTTTACTCCATGTATTTAAATTGCTGCCGCTTTTTCATTATTTAAGATTTTTTAATTGTGTTTTTTGTACTTTCTGGTCAAAAGTCTGAATTTTATTACCATAGTATGTACCGTTTATTTACTTTAAAAAGGAAATAAATAATCAAGATCGCGCTGTTTGAAATTTTACAAAACATAATATGAAAATTTGATCGTTTTAAAAGAATTTTGCCTACATTCCTGTCGATATCTTATTAAAATTGTTATAGAATTCAAACTGTATTAGTTCTCAAGCGGTGTTGAATATCTGAAGCGAATATATGAAAAAATGAATGCACTACGCGCGTTTTTTGTGTCAAAAGTAACTGCGATGTAAATTAAGTATTACGTAGGGCGCACGTGCTCGTGGAATGGAAAATTACCAGCATGACGTTTTGATATTTTTACGATTCGCGGGTAAATTCCAGTCATCCAGGTAATTTTGCCTGATGTAATTACTCAATTTGGTAAAGTTACCACGTAAAACCCACTCACCCGATCGGTGGAGTAGTCCATTCGTGCTATCCTGACTTTGGGCCATATTCAAAGTCGCCACTCAAACTCACACTTGACTCAAACTTGTGTAAGTATCACTCAAGTAGGCCTCGAGTAGACCTTGCGGGAGTGTGAGTGGAAGTCGAATGTCATATTCATAAATCCCACCCAATCTTAACTTTCGGAAGGGTAACTCAAGTATTGGTTTCATTGTACACAATATATTTATAGGATTATAACGGTATATATGACAATAACATCAAAGGTATGCAAAAGTGTTAATCGTTATTTTTGCAGATCTATTTGCAAAGTCGGAAGTTGTCGTTTTATTGCCTGTCTGAATGTTTGTCCGTCCGTCTATTTGTTTTATATAACGTATTAATATTAGTATTATTAGTCATGTTAGTAGAATAAAATTTATACTTAAAAATACATGAGTTTTTTTTCCGCTGTATTGAGATTTTATTACAACTGAATAATACTCGTGTCTTTAACTGTTGGTGTTTCCGAAAGCCATTCCACGTAAATTCCAATCATTACGTATATATCATTTGTGAAATAAATGTTTTCGAATGAGATTTGGTGAATATTGTTTTTTTTTAATGACACATTAAGTCGGAGGGAAATATTTTTATTTTTCAGTATGAATTTTCAGATATCTAGGCTTGTAAATATTTGTTACTAGGACGTGTGTTTTTTTTGTTTTTTTTTTGGATTGACTGATGAATTTGCCACCAGCATGGATCCAGACCAGCCTGCGCATCGGCGCAGTCAGGTCATGATCCATGCGGTTCGCTAATAGTTTCTCTATTCTCAGCATAGATCCTGACCAGACAATGTTGGTTTTCTCATGGCGCGGCTCATATCTTTTATAAAATAAATGTTTCCGTAATGATGGGTTCTTCATAACATTAAATTGTTATATTTTTTCAGTATGAATTATTGAAGAAGAAAAAATAACCGATATCTAGGGTTGTGAAATGTAAATATTAGTTACTAAGACGTGTGTTTCTGAGAGTGACTGATGAGCCCCGTCAGATTAGGTTTAGTAGATGTATATTTGATTTCCTGTATCTATCTTTAACCGTTTTTATTAATTCAACAGTCTTTTAATTTGTTGGGTAATTTTACGTTTTCGTCGTCCTCAACAACATGTATTTAAAAAAAGAACTAAATATATTTTTACCAAAATACCTTGCACAAATATGAACTTTCGCTTTTAAATGACACTGTTATCTTACCTTCAAATTAATTAAATATTGTAAATTTATCATCTAAACTTACATTATGAGACCTTGAGAAACACTCAAGGGTCCCCAGGACCTCCCTTAACAGTCACTCACTCTTGGGAGTTGACTCGACTGTCACTCACTTTATGAATACAAATGAAATCTTTCCTGAGTGAAGACGTGACCGTTCGGCAATTTATTTGAGTATACTCAATGAGTGGTGTTGGAGTTTTGTCTATGAATATAGCCCATAAACTCGCCAATGCTTATAACTGTAGAATGTCGTACTAAGGCAAAATCAACTTTCGTTTTGTGAATTCGCCGATATGGGTACGATCCCCCACCCCCCATCACCCCTATTTTTCCACTTTTAAGGGTTTTATTTTATTTGCAGACCGTGACTGAAAATTGGTTGACAGTCGGTCTACCCAACTTTTGATAGTGGACCTGCCGATTTTGGTTGCGTCGGTCCAACGGTCCACCGCTAAGGTCGAGGCCTGTATAAATTAAATTACTAATCAAATAAAATTGTTGAAAATTTGCTCCCGCCTTTCAATAACAGATGTTGTTCATACAAGTTTTTTTTTTCTACAGTGATTCCTTTCGTTCAGTAAACATTGTGTAACAGGCAAAGTTCATAGTTTTGCAGACAGAAATAGCTTCGGGCCGTTTTTGCCGATTAGAGATTTTCGGGGCCACAATTAATCTTTTGTCGCAAATGGCTCAAGTGCAACCGACAGCGTGACCCCTTAACAAGTGGTACAAACATGATAATAGACTGCTCTTCTACGAATTGTTTATCAATTAACGTTTACACCTTGATCAATAAACACTTTTCATAATGAAGTACTAAATACAATCTGACTGAAGTACTTGATCTTCTAAACGAAGATCTGAGAACGACCCATTCACATACGTCTTCTGTATATTTTGGATTTCCAGCATTGCTATTTTTATTTTAACCAATGAGATGACTTGTTAGAATGTCAAAGAGTAAGAAAAATGTGCAGTTATTCCAGGGCTCGAACTCGGGACCCCTCGATTACTAAGCAAGTGGCCTACCGACTGAGCTAACCGGCTATCTGACATATTCCGACATAAGAATTGTAAATATCAAAAGACAAGGCTACAGGTAATTTGCTAAATTTTGTAAGTTAAGCTCTGATTGGCTAGCGAAAGGGTCGTCAGAACGAGGCTATGAATAGGTCGTTCTCAGATCCTATGCGTAGCGTAATAGGAGATGTACTTTAGTCAGATTGTACTAAATACAAACCGCGAGATAACCACGTGTCAGTCGGCGCGTGGCGTGATTGACATCTGTCAGTAGCTAATTAGTATATGACGCTCCGCCTACTGCCATACTTCCGCTTGTGGCGGCGAACAGTATTGAAATTCACCGAGATTTTGATTGACTAGGGGCAGAACTTTTGAACTCGATATGCATCAAAGAAAACTTTTCGATTTTCGCGGGTGAAAACCCGGAACCTCGAGTCTACCGACAAACAGGCTTTTCGCCATGTTGTTTCATGTCGACAGAACCAGGAACGTTCGTGACTATGAGCGACGAGGTCGGGTGCAACTAAATTATCCCTATAATCAATAAAGATATGATCAGAATCTCGAATTTCAGCCCATAAAAAAATTGCGGTTGGCGGTAAAAACTTACGGTCGGTCGGGTTACAGGAAACAAACATATTTTTTTTTTAGGCCTAATACTGCATTTACAGTAACCTACACAGTATATAGTATTACCATTAAGTTATAGCTTGTGCCTGGTTTTGAATTCTACAATTGTTAATAGCTTTTTACATCTATCAATATATATCATCAGTACTTAAAAAATAATTTCATTTTCAAATTAGTGGGAAAACTGATATAAAAACACGTTTTTAACAAATAATCAAGGCCTTTGAGAGGTTTGTCATCTAATTAATCATGGTTCAGATGTGCAGGCATTGAATCACAAGGGTGTAAGCCTTAGTGGTTCCATATTCAAACATCTGAATGACCAACCGTGGTAAATTAGGTGACAAACCACAAGAAGGCATTGATTGTTGTCATTAAAATGTTTTGATAAAAATTATGCTAAGCTACATTTATTCAGTAGTAATGAACTGAATGTCTTGAATGTGATGTCATAATGTTCTCTTACCAGTCAGCAATTCAACCATTGTTGGTTCTGGAATATACAGAGCTTGAACTTCTCTTCTTTATTTAACTGGCACACAAAATGAGCAATGTTAGACAATACTTTATTATATAAAAGGGAGGTAATTTCATGTACCAAAACAAAATAAGTTGACTTGGGTGCCTGTGACCTTGACCTTTGAGACAAAAACAAACGTAGATAAAAATGTTCTAGGTCTTGGGCATAACACATTGTCTCACTATGGGAACTATTTGTGCCAAATAATTTTAAAATTCCTTGATAAATGGCAGAGTTAATAATGGACTGGACACGAAACAGGCCCTGTTAACCTTTGACCTCTGCAACTTCGACCTTCGAGCTGGGTCTTGCACATGACATGTCATCTCATTATGAAGAACATTTATGAAAAGTTATTTCAAAATCCCTACATGGATGGCAAAGTTATGGCAGGTTTTTTTTCTTTAGAAACTGAGGCCGATATTCGGTATCTTCCCCTAGAAAAAAAAATCCCCAAATGAAAAAAAAATCCCCAAAACTGAAACCTCCCAATTTTTGAGTCGGCTAAAGGCTGAAAGCCTTTTGACGAGTCCTTGCTGTTCAGCGATTCTCTAAATGGACCGAATAACACGTGAAGGGATGTAGTTCCATTAGATTTCTCAAACTTCAAACAGTTCACTGCATGAATGAAGTTAAGTTGTGTCAATTCCCTTTCCTATAACCAATATACGATGTAATCTGTCATATTTATGACTTGTAATTGTGCAATACTCGAATGTAACTCATTAAGCATAAATGTGCATTTTAAGAATTGCGCAGGCTTACAAAGCTTGAGTAACATCCAGCGAAAGACAAAAAATAGTTCCACAGGGCTCCAGATAAGATAAGTATTAGCGTAAATTATGTATAGAAATAATGCAAATACGCATGTCTAATAATTTCTAAGCGTATAAAAACGTATATAAAATTACAGAAAAGCACACAATGCTTTTTTAAAAACAAAATATGAATCGTCTGGATGCGTTAGGTAACATAGCCGATCAGCCTTAACTCTCCCACATTGAACGTAAACACGCATCATATGATTTCTATAAACTTTGCGTGGGTTGAATTTTGCAGTCAGTAAACAGATAAATTATCGGAAGAAGAAGCTCTTACTGGTTTGTTTAGTTGCTACTGATATTAAAAATGATTTTAATTCTTATTTTTCGAGAAATAAACAAATCGGCGAAACATTAAATTGTATTTTCTTGTAGTTTTTGAAATCGAAAGTAGATCGTCTATGTTTGGCTGCTTTCACGAAACGAAACAACTTTTTTATGAAAATATTTAAATAAGAGGTAATTTAACCATAAACTTCAATGTCAGATACTGCCAATTGCTGCTAAATGTCTTCGTATCATCACAATTTGTAAAATATATTGTTGAAACTGGAGAAAAGTGTAATCGTATCCTGATATAATATTTTGGGTAAATATCGAGCTGTGTTATGAAATTTTTAGAAAAAAACTAAAAACAAACTGAAACTGGTAGACTATACTGTCAGTACATCAATCATTAGCCGACTCTGGCCCTTCAGGCCTTTGATTTTTTTTTTTGTATGAAAAATATTTAATGCTGTAATTCTGCTACATATGTACCAAAAGGGTCATAAATCTAACAAAATTCATATCAGATCTATGGTTTCTGGCATACACAGTAATCTAATGATGATAAACAAGTGTACAAAGTTTCAAAGCTGTAGCTCTTACAGACACAAAATATAATTGGCAGATTTGACCTTGATTTATGCACTCATTGAGTTCATGATATAGTTTAACCTAGGTTTAGTGTGTACCATTCAATGCATGTGTGTATATATATGTATATGTTCACTGTGGGAAAATTAATGCCTACCATTCTCTGCTACGTATTTTTTAAGCATCCAGACAATTCAGATTTTGTTTACGCTGGTAAAAAGTCATTGCATGCGTTTCTGTAAGTTCATTTACCTTTTAATTCACATAAAAATTATCAGACATGCGTATATGCATTATTTCAAAGCGTAATTTACGCTAATCAGGGGAATGGAATCGCAATATTTTTCACTTGTCCACTTGCCCGCAGTCAAAATTCACTTGTCCAAATTTTCAACAAAGCCTACATTAAACTGCCAAATATTCTTTATGTTGGGCAAGTGTTTTTATGAACTACAGGTAGGAACATAGTAAACATTATAGTGTATTACTTAACTGAGACAAAAAAGCTAACAACACTTTTTGCTATATACAAGGCTGAATTCGCATTCAGTATAACAAAAATGCCATGCCGAAACATTGCCCGTGCGAAGCCAGCTGAATTTAGATAATCAAGACTCTTGAAATGATCTGACACATTTCGAATTGTATCCGCGATTTCTCTGTGCTTTTGATTTTTGTTTTTACCTGACCATTGACTCCCGTTTTTGTCAGCGAGAATTTGTCTAAAGGTTTTTGCAAGAACTGTTAACATTTCCGGTTTATATTCGTAGATTTACTGTGTGCAAAATCATGCGAGATTGGAACCAAGAGCAAATAGATTCTAAATTTAGACGCTAGTCTATGTTTTTTCTAAAACTGCATCATCGAGCCATCGGTGGGTATAACATGGATTTCATAGAAAAGATTATTTTTTCACTTCCATAAACTTCAAGCAACAAAGTGACTTAATTATTCTTGTTTTTTGCGTAATTTATACCAGAAAATGGATGCTTGTCTGCAGAAAAATGGAATGAAAAAATGCACTTGTCTGCTGGCAAAAAGTCCCGAGTTGGACATAGGAATTCCACACCCCTGCTAATACATTTTATTTGGAGTCCTGCCATCTACCTATATGCTAAGTTTAAAGTCAAAAGCTTTTATAGTTATAAAGCTATGTTCCGGACAGAATTTCACGAATTATGACAGACAGACAGACGGATGCATGCGCCATCACATAATACGTCCATTTTTTTAAAATGGGCATATAAAAATCCATGTATTGATTGGTTTTATACTAATTTGTTTTAGCTTGATTGTGATGAAAGCTTACAGCTTATCTGAACCACTCTTGAGTCTGCTTTCTGGAAAAACCAGTACTGACCAGTGTCAAATGAGAAATCATTTATGGATTAGACACAAAGAGTGACGGATGGTCAGAAGGATGGACTGAAGGATGCACTGTATACTATGTCCCCCTTTTTTTCTTTGAAAAATGCAGAGGTAATAAAAAATATTAAATGAGTCAAGCCGGTATGACCTATTTAACCTTCTACCTACATCAATGATTTGAGATCAAACGAAATATGGTACTTATTAACAGATAGTTCATTTATAGGAAATAGTAATTGTAACAAAAAATCTTCTTTATCAGGGATCACTTTTGGCAGATACCTTTATGAAACTAATTCCCATTTGTCTTGAATCAATGAGATTTTGACAAAAAGAATAGGAGTTATTTTATAATGAGATTTTACATCAGCGGACAGCTTTATCACACTGAAAAGAAAACATCTGTTGATTTGTAAGAACAATTTATCTTTGTAAATAAACAGAACAGTTCCTTCCAGAGACACTTTTAACATTGCTCAAAATTCTGTGCCTAAATAGGTGAGGAAAGCTGTAGCCAAGTGCAGGGTCCACATGCATTCTTCCTTAATGAAAGGGATTAACTTCAAGCTTTTACTTCAAAGCTGCCATGTCCAAGTGGAAGTTCAGTTATATTTTAATCTTTCTGGATCTGATACATTTCCATTAGGCCAGAACAGCTTTGAAGTCAAACTCATAATGACACTACCCTCACCCTCGACTACAAACATTTCATATGGAATTTCGGGCGTTCAGCGTTTTTTTTGGTTTTATTCATTAAGGTACTTCACAAGGGGTTTCTCCACCTTCTTATTCTCACCACTACTCGTCCGAGCAAAAGGAAGCAAAGTTTTGCCTGCCAAACGCTTCAATTTCTTCTTTGGTGGCTACTGACACTGCGAAAATGGGTGATTTTTGCCTGATAATCATTATCAATGGACACTATGAAGACAAAAGTGAAATTCAGGTGCCTAAAAACTGTAGTAATACAATCAGCAAGTAATGGCAAGTCAGCATTGCAGCGAAAAGTCGCAATTTCCGTGAAAGATCCACGGTCACATGGATACAATTTTTAATCACAATTGAGCAAAATTGATGTGATTTAAAAAAAAAAAAAAAAAAAAAAAAATGCGAGAATATGGCGAAATCTCAACCAAAAGTGATCCCTGTTTTATTCATGCATATTATTAATGAATTTTTTAAATGCAAGCTGCATGCATTTTTTTGTCAAATATATGTATTAGTATAATTTTAGCTGCTTTCAAACACATAATAACACACAATCTTTTGTTTTTTTGAGTGCGGGAGGTCTGGGGTTCGATCCATGGCCGCATCATACCAAAGACGTGAAAAATGGTACCAGTAGCTCCCTTGCTTGGCACTCAGCATTGAAAGGGCAGTACCAGGAGGTAAAACAAGCACAGGTAAGTATTTGTTACTGGATACCTAGTTTGCAACGTTAAATAAAGCTTACCTTTACCGTTGATCAAAAGATGGAAAAATCTGTAAAGTAATACTTACCTATAGAGTAATCAGGTTATAAAGAGATAATTTGTAAATATATACATCAAGGAAGTGGCTATTCTTACGGTCCTGTAGGAATAGCCTCGCAGGCTATTCTTACGGCTCTCCCATAAGAATAGTGAAAAGCCCACAGGTATCTATCCCTACAGCTCTCCCGTACGAATTATGAAAAGTCTGCACGGCAGTTTTGCATTACACATCATACTGAATTCATTTGACTGATATAATTTCACCTAGCTTCTTTACTTTTCCGGTAAGGAAATCCAGAGAAGACAAAAAATAGAAGTGATTTCCCCTAGTAGTAGTATTACACATATTATTACATTTTATTGGTTCCATTTATTACATAAACAAACAATTCTGATACAACGAATTTATCGTAAGTGTAAATACTTTTTTAACTAAAATGTGTCTTCCAAATAAATCGGAAAACAATTTATTGTTGGTTGTACAGATGTAGATGAAAATACATACGTTATAATATTGAAACACTAAAAATATTGACCAAGTTTTTTCAACTGAACCAGTTGGAGAATTATTGATTTACGTTTTGTGTATATACATGCAACATTTTCACAACAGTATAAATCCCTTACCACTCTAAACATGTTTTCCACACATCAGCATGACATGTGTGCCTCACTTCAGACCTGATATTTCATATACCTACCTTTTGTCTACCTTTTGTCTTCTGGGGACACTCCATAGCCCTTTAATTAAAATAAGTCCCCTTGAAATACCTCATAAAAACTGTTCTCTGCCTCCGGTCTAGTCTAGACCTAATATACTTGAGAAACATCATATCGTTTAGATATCCAGTATTTGTCCAGTTTTGATTTGAATGAAGTTACAGTGTCATGGTTGACTAATTCCTCTGGTAAGTTATTCCATACTGTTATAGTGCGATGTCCAAAGGAGTTTAACCGTAATGATTTTTTGGCTTTTGGTTTGTAGAGTTTCAAATTATGACCTCTTGTACCGCTATTTCCAGCAAAACTGAAGAAAGTGTTCATGTTTACATCATCTATCTTGTGTATTATTTTAAATACCTGGATCATATCATATCTACTTCTACGATAGTCTAAAGAAGGAAGATTTAATTCCTTTAACCTCTCACAATAAGAAAGATGTCTAATTTCAGGAACTAGTGCTGTAGCCCGTCTTTGTAGATTTTCAACCAGCTGTTTACATTTTTTCGTAACTGGATAATACACTAAGTTACCATAATCGATATGGGAGCGAACTAATGCCTTATACAATGTCAAAAACAATGATTTATCCATGTACGTAAATTTCCTTTTCATAAGACCAAGTATTTTATTCCCTTTATTCACTAAACTGCTTATATGTTGCTCAAAGTTCAGTTTACTAGTAAACAATACTCCCATTATCCTTCTCAGAGTTATCTCTTGTCAGTTTATGCTCTACTCCAGTTGCATCAGGCATAGTATAGTCTTTTCGGATTTTTTCATTTCCGTATGAAACAACTTTACATTTTTGTATATTGAACTTTAACAACCAGTCCTTACTCCAGTCACATAAATGTGCGATATCATCTTGCAGGTCTAGCTGATCTTGCCTTGACGTGATGTTACGATATAATTTACAGTCATCTGCGAACATCTTGCATACAGAACCAACTACATCTGGCAGATCATTCACAAAAATAATAAACAAAATTGGCCCTAATATGGATCCCTGAGGAATACCAGATACCACTGAGTTCCAATTTGATTTATGTCCATTTAATACTACTCGTTGTCTTCGACCATTTAAAAAACTTTTAAGCCAGTTCAAAATGTTACCAGTTATACCATAAGCTTCCACCTTTTGAAGTAAACGACGATGGGGAACACTGTCAAAAGCCTTTCGAAAGTCTAAGTATATTGTGTCAACCTGAATATCATTATCTACAGCCTTCGTCCAATCTTCAAGTACAGCTAACAGTTGTAAAATAGTATTACGATTTTTCCTAAAGCCAAACTGACAATCAGATATCAGATTGTGTTCTGTCAGATGATTTAGTATTACTTGTCTTATAAGCTTTTCAAGAGTTTTACAAACAATTGAAGTTAAAGAAACGGGTCTATAATTTCCTGGTGAAGATTTATCTCCCTTCTTAAAAATGCAAGTAACATTTGCAACCTTCCAGTCTTCAGGTAACACCCCTGTAGATACAGATTTTTGGAAAATTTTACTTAAAGGTTTATACAACTGTTCTGCACATTGCAGCCCTTTTTTTGTAAATTTGGGGAAGGGTACCAGGTCCCTTTTGGAGGGGAAATTTACGTCGCGAAATCATTGTTTGGAGGAATATATTTGCTGAAAAGTTGTTAAAATCAGGACTGAAAATCAAAACTAATTTCATTTTTTTTTTGCATGGGGAATTTTTGGCCAAGGTGGGGGAAAAAAGTATACTTTTTAGATTGGGGAATGGGGCCGAATTTCGGCCCTAAAATCAGCATAAAAAAAGGCCTGCATTGTCTTAAAAACATAGGGTGACAATCATCTGGGCCACAAGCCTTTGATACATTCAAATTTTTCAAATGTTTGAGCACGCTCTCAGGCGAAATTACAATATCAGAAATAAAACTATCTCTATCAATTTTCTCCTCAAAATCTGGTAAATCAGCTTGCCCTTCCTCCGTAAAAACTGATGCAAAAAAGTTATTTAGTGTATTTGCTTTCCCAATATTTTCTGTTACAATGTTACCATTTTCATCTACTAAATCTGCAATCCCATCCTTGCTTTTGGTTTCAGACCATACAAAGCTCCAAAAGGACTTTAAAATAGGAGAAGTTTTAGAATTTTCAGCTACTCCTTTTTGATATTTCTTTTTAGCAAAACGTATAGCACTTGTCACAAGATTTCGGTGTTTGCAAAATTCCTGATAGTCCCGGTAACTATGGCTAAACGTGAAACATTTCCATGCATGATACTTCTTTTTTACTTTCCTAACACAATATGAGTCCATCCACTTTGGCTTCTTAAATTTTGATTTACTGTCACAAGTTTTTGGTATATAAGTTTCTATACAGTGTCTTATATGATTCAACATGAAATTCCATGCTTCTTGAACATCCAAATCATTAATAGCTTCCCACGAGACTTTTTCCAAGTAATTTCTTATATCATCATAATTTCCTTTGTAAAATTTAGGTCTGGGAACTTTTTCACAATTTTCTTCAACAGGGCTGAGGAATTCAAAAACAATACCCACATGATCAGAGGCACCTAAATTACCAATTGTTTTTATTTTATCAATATTTGTCATACTGTCAGTTAATATTAAGTCCAAACAACTGGGGTCTTGACCCTCCCTATACCTTGTATATGAATTTACATGCTGCACAAGAAAATTGTCCCTCAAACATTCTACAAATAAGAATGCCGGATGTGTTTCAGTTCTATTTACAGACCACGTGCTCCAGTCTATCTCTGGAAAGTTAAAATCTCCTGCAATTACTAAATGATCATATTTCAATGAAGATACCCGATTTAATAACATGTTCAGTTTCCGATGATTTTCAATATCAGAAGACGGAGACTTGTAAATTCCCCCTAAAAGCAGTTTTTGTGAATTTGACATTCTTACTACACACCATACTGATTCAGAAAAATCATTTCCTTGCAGAACCTTGCAATACTCAGCAGGGATACTGTCTTTGATATAAATTACCACTCCACGACTACTCTCGTGAACATTCGAAATGAAACATTGATAATTTTTCAAGGCATATTCATGATAGTCAATGATAGTTGGTTTTACATTTTTCGGGAAAACCTCGGTTACCACAACAATGTCAAAATTATTCAAGGAAACCAATATTTCCAGTTCATCAAATTTATTTAACAGATTATCTGCATTCGTATAATACAGACCGAGTCCATTTCTCTGTGTGCTGCTAAATTCAAATGAATTAGAAGAATTTCCATTCAAACTACCCCAATGTTGGGCGGTTAAAACCGCCCCCGGTTTTAACCAGTGGTTTTAACCGGTTAAAACCGCCCCGGTCAATACTCCCTGAAGTGGTCAATACTGGTCGATTGGTCAATAGTGGTCAATTAGTAAATACTGACTGTTAAGATATTTTGCAGACTTTATGAACAATTTAAATAATGACTGTTAAGAGCATTTGGAGTTTGATGAAGGTATTTGCATGCATTATATCTAGTTCAAGCAACCAAATTAATACTCCCAAATTAGTCAGAAGTGGTCAGTTTGTCAGCACTGGTTGATACTGGTCATTAGTCTGCTAACTTAACTGAACTTCATTTGTAGAAAGTATTTCATCAACTGTCTGATTCACATGTGATAAATCTAATTATTTTTACTGGTATTTAATTCAATGAAAAATTGCTGCCTACAACTGGACCCTTTCATTGAAGTGGTTTAATTGTGTTTTGATAGCAAGTGTCATATTGCCTAATTGACACCTGGTCTTACAATATACAACAGATTATATGTTGCAGGCCTATCTATCTAGTCACTAATTAACTGTCATGATCAATAATCCCACTGTATTAATGAACATAGTAACTTTATCTGAAAAAAATCATTTATGCAATCAAAGTATTCAAATGACTAGTATTGACCAATATATGTATTGATCAGGGATACTGTGTAGGACCAAAATTTGAATTGACCAGTACTATCCATTTCAATGAGTGTAATTTATAAATAGTAATATTTTTTTTAATTAATTCAAAATAAAGGCTATACTTTAAGGTGATAAAAGCATTTAACAAACTAGTATTGACCACTGAGCAGTCTAAGTATATTGTCCAGAACTGAGCCTGACCAGGACACATTGCCAAGGACCAAAACTGAATCGACCAGTATTGACCACTAATCCACTATACTTTTTAACAAACAAAATTTTATATTATTCAGACTGCTTTATAATTTTTACATTACTGTTACAGCTTGTTCTAATCTGTGAATGTGCATTATGTAAAAGTGTTGAATAAACCAGTATTGACCACCCAAGAGTGACCAAAGTATTGAATCGACCAGTATTGACCGGTATTGACCAGTATTGACTGGTTTTAACCAGTATTGACCGCCGGCCCGGTCAATACTCATATTGACCGGCTTTTTGCCAACATTGAACTACCCAAGTTACCACTCGAATTTAAATCTGAAAAAAGATCTGACTGACCACCCAAACTAAAGTCTGAAATAAAATCTGAATGCTGTTCAGAATATAAAACTGTAGAATTTTCACCCACCGTAACAAAACTGTCATTTGTATCATCTCCAGAATACAAAAATGTAGAACAAGAGTCAAAAAGAACATTTGCCCCCTTATTTGGTGCACTAACATTTGAACTGTTAAAACTTGAACTTTGATTTAACTGTAAACTGTTAACATATGTACATGTTCAGTCTTTAACTATGCAAGCGTTTCTAGTGAAAAGCCCCACCACTGCCTCGCGGAGTGGAGTGGAGCATAGATGGATTATGACGGCGCTGTGCTACATTGTAACCATGATCACCCATCCTTCTATCATTGTCCTGTTGGACAATCCGACCTTTACGAATTACTAGATTTGACTCACCCGCTGCTTCTCTTCTACGTTTCTCCTCACGTAATTTAAAAGCTATTTCACGTTGCCTCGGTGTAAGATCGGGTGTGAGAAATACTACTGAAGAATACTTATCATGATTTTTCAAGAGCCTTGAGGTCCCGAGTATTTTGTGTTTCAAATCCACATCCTTTACAGTGAAACGCAAGGGTCTTGGCTTCCTGTGATTTGTTGCAGTTTTCCCCATTCTGATCACATTTTCAAATTCCAGATTTAAATTCAAAGTTCCATTTAAAATCTGATCCACTTCCTTCTTATCATCGTCACATTCGGCAAGAGAATGTATAATAATGTTCAATTTTCTCACCTCCCTTTCATGTTCCTCTTGTTTTTCTTCCTGTATAATTTCCCTAATCCTATCACTAGTACTGCTTTGAGAATCTCCATTCTTGGTCAAAGAATCTCCATGCTTGGTCAAAGTATCCAAACTTCTCTCAATTTTCTCAAATCTTTCTTCAAACGATGAAATCTTAGCAAGCACTTTGGACAGTGAAGGCATAGCAATCCTACAATGAGTACAGCTAAAGAATACAGATTCATCTTTACCAATTTCATTAAAAAGACTAGCTTTTAACTTTGAACACTTCAAGCAATATGAATTTTCACAAAAACTACACTGTAATCCCCTGCTTTTCATAGTGAAAGTTAAATCACAATCTCTACACGATGGTTTGCCCGACGAGGCGGTGTCTGTACAAGCCATTTTCCTCAATATTCGAAAATAATCTAATAAACTTTTTTTGCAAAAGTACGCAGTAACACTATGTGCACTAAACCGCCAAGTATCCCTTCATATTTTTCACTACATCCAAGGATTTAACTGGATTTTCTTAAAATATTCCGAGAGCTATTATTTTTCCGCCATACTAGACCGGAAGCGGAAGTTCATTATGTAACACAATGACCAAATGTGATTACATGTCATTTCTGAAATCGTTTAAAAATATATCAGTTGAATAACTTCAGAACAATGTATTGTAACAGAAAACTCCCGTAGGAATAGACGTCTGCGGGCTTTTCACTATTCTTACGGGAGAGCCATAAGAATAGCCACTTCCATACATCAAACTAAGACTTGATAAACTTGCAAGGACCTCCACATATTAAGGCAGTAAATTTACCTGATTATGTATTTATCCTTCATGAATTTTTGAAGAAATAGCGCACTAGTTTCTCTTTCTTAAATAAAACAACGACAGCTTGAACTGATGTCGCGGAAACATGTTTTAGATCGATTTAATTTATTATCGATTTGCTCTTCTTTGTGAAAAGACACTGCAGCAAACACGATGTACCGTGAAAAGAACATGTGTTTGCCGACAGCTGTTTATCTACAGACCAAGGTATTAAATTTTAAAATGAAAATATAAAATTGATTTTTTCTTTGTCATCTGCATTTTTAGACGCACACAATTAGCAAGCGCTGGTGGTTGTTCCTAATCCCCGTATCGTTCCCGTACCGTAAATGGAATTCCCGTCTACGATATTTATCATACAAAGGGATTTCAATATTACTTGGCACAAATGTTCCCCATGATGAGACGACGTGTCATGCACAAACCCCGACCCTTAGCTCAAAGGTCAATGTCAAAATTGGAGGTCAAAGGCCAACAGGGCTTTTTCCCTGTCCGGTCCGCAACTCTGCCATCCATGAAGGGATTTTAATGGGTATGACTGAATAGCGAAATCTAGTAGATTTCGTGAAATCTAATCAAATTAGCGAAACCTAGACATAAAATTTAAACTTATGAATATTTTTAGAAATCATTTTAAGCTTTTATTAAAAATGTAAATTTACGTGTGTATGTCAATTTTCAAGAAAACATATTTATATTTAGCGTTTTTTTTTGAAGCGAAAACGTATACTGGTCTAGATTTCGCCCGATTCTACATGTGCGGAAATCTCAAGTGCCGGGCAAAATCAAGATATAAAATCTAAAGTGATGAATTTTCTTTCTAAATCTTTTTAGGTTTTTATTAAGAATATATTTATAAGTTTGCATGTCATTTTTCAAGAAAAAATATTTATATATAAGGTGGTTTTGAAACGAAAAACGTATACGGGTGATGATTTCGCCAGAGTTTATATGCGCAGAAATTTCAAGTGGCAGGCAAAATCAAGACATAAAATTGAAAGTGATGGATAATTTTTGAAAATCATTTAAAGGTTTTATTCAGAATAAATTTCTACGTGTGCATGTCTATTTTCAGGAAAAAGTATTTATATTTAGTATGATTAATAACATATACTGATGTTGATTCAAAATCAAGTCATAAAATTTAAAGTAGTGAATAATTTTTAAAATCCTATTAAGCTTTTATCAGGAGTAAAAATATACATTTGCATGTCAATTTTCAAGAAATCTCAAGTGACAGGCAAATTAAGACATTAAATCTAAAGTGATGAATACTTTTTAAAATCCTTTTAAGCTTTTATTAAGAATACATTTCTACGTGTGCATGTCAGTTTTCAAGAAAAAATATTTATATTTAGCAAGGTTCTGAAAAGAATAATCCTGTGCGAGTGTTGATTTCGTCCTATTCTGCGCGAAAGAAAAAAAATCAACTCGAAAAATTAAAAGTTTGTATTATTTATTAAAATAGTGTTGAGCCGTTATTGAGAATATAATTATGTTTGCACGTGTCATATTTATCAATCATCATCTAAATTTTTTAATACCTGAAAGAGATTGTATTCAACAATGATTGGAGAAAGAATGCATATATGAATGACATTAAGAAAATGGGCCATATCCTAAACATTTAACTTCAATTTAATTCTTAGAAAGACGTTTTCATATGGAAAATGTGTTAATGAAAAACCATGCTAAATATTAATATTTTTTCTTTAAATTTGACTTGGACAGGTAGAAATACACTCCGAATAAAAGCTCAAAAGGAGGTTTAAAATATTCATTACCTAAAAATACATGTCTCGATTCTGTCTGACACTTGAGAGTTTTGCGCATATAGAATCAGGCAAATTCATAGGCTTTCTTTTCAAAGCCACACTAATTATTATTATTTCTTGAAACTTAAAATGAACACGTAGAAATATATTCCTAATAAAAGCTCACAAGGATTTTTTTTTAAAAACTCTCATTCCTTAAAATTTTAGGATTTGATTTTGCCTCTCAGTTGAGATTTCAGCGCATATAAAATCGGGCGAAATCAACATCATTATATGTTATTAATCATACTAAATATAAATATTTTTTCCTGAAAATAGACATGCACACGTAGAAATTTATTTTGAATAAAACCTTTAAATGATTTTCAAAAAATATCCATCACTTTCAATTTTATGTCTTGATTTTGCCTTCCACTTGAAATTTTCTATGTAGGTACTAGAAGACTTCAGGTCCTTCACACACGCCTTCGTACAAAATGTAGTTCTCTCAACTATCATCTGTTTCTGAAAAACGTATCCCCTACACCTTTGTGCAACTGTGGTAAAATTGAGACAAACTTTCACTTTTTCTTCGACTGCAGGTTTTATAATGACATTCGTACAATTCTGCTTGGCAGTCTTCAAAATTTTAATATTAACCTGGATACACTATTATTTGGGGACCCAGCTCTTTCAGATCAAGATAATTCTCTCATTTTTACATTAGTACAATCTTATATATCAAGCAGCAAGAGATTTCTCAACTGATTCAAACATATCCAACTCACCGGAAATGAGGCATTGCTTTTCCCTTCCTCTTTTCTTCCTTTCTTTCCTTTCCACTTTCAGTCACTTTCATACATTTTGCAAAGAATTTCTTTCGTTAGAGTTTTGGTCATTTTCATTTTTTTCTCAATCAGATATTCCATATTTCGTTAATCTTAAAGCTCAGGGCAGTAGAAATAATAAAGTACAAATATACAAGACATAGGAGAAGAACTCTATAAGACATTGTCTTTCGTTCTAATCCTGTCCATACAGATGTAATATATGCTTATGTAACTATATGTACATATATATGGAATAAATATGTTTAAACTAAATTAAACTTGAAATTTCTGCGCATATAAACTCTGGCGAAATCATCACCCGTATACGTTTTTCGTTTCAAAACCACCTTATATATAAATATTTTTTCTTGAAAAATGACATGCAAACTTATAAATATATTCTTAATAAAAACCTAAAAAGATTTAGAAAGAAAATTCATCACTTTAGATTTTATATCTTGATTTTGCCCGACACTTGAGATTTCCGCACATGTAGAATCGGGCGAAATCTAGACCAGTATACGTTTTCGCTTAAAAAAAAAAACGCTAAAAATAAATATTTTTTCTTGAAAATTGACATGCACACGTAAATTTACATTTTTAATAAAAGCTTAAAATGATTTTTAAAAATATTCATTAGTTTAAATTTTATGTCTAGATTTTGCCTGCCACTTGAAATTTCTGCCCAAATAAACTCTGGCGAAATCATCACCCGTATACGTTTTTCGTTTCAAAACCACCTTATATATAAATATTTTTTCTTGAAAATTGACATGCAAACTTATAAATATATTCTTAATAAAAACCTAAAAAGATTTAGAAATCAAATTCATCACTTTAGATTTTTTTATCTTGATTTTGCCTGACACTTGAGATTTCCGCGCATGTAGAATCGGGCGAAATCTAGACCCGTATACGTTTTTCGCTTCAAAACCACCCTAAATATAAATATTTTTTCTTGAAAATTGGCATGCAAACGTAGATTTACACTTTTAACAAAAGCTTAAAGGGATTTTAAAAAATATTCATTAGTTAACATTTTATGTCTAGATTTCGCTAATTTGATTAGATTTCGCGAAATCTACTAGATTTCGCTATTCAGTCATACCGGATTTTAATATTACTTGGCACAAATATACCTCATAATCAGACGATGTGTCATGCATAACTTTTAGACCCCTAGCACAAAGGTCAAGGTCACACTTGGCATTCAAATGTTAAACTGGCATGAACAGGGTCTGTTTCGTGTCCGTTACATACACTCTGTTATTCATCAAGGATTTTAATACCACTTGGCACAATTGTTCCCCATGATGAGACGAATTGTCATGCGCTAAACTCGGACCCCTCGCTCAAAGGTCAATGTTACAACTGCGGGTCAAAGGTCAATGGGGATTTTTTCCTGTCCAGTCCATAACTCATTTATGAAGGGATTTTTATATCACTTGGCACAAATATTCCCCATGATGAGACGACGTGTCACGCACAAAACCCGGACCCCTAGCTTAAAGGTCAAGGTCACAATTGGAGGTCAAGGGTCAGTAGTTTTTTTTCCTGTCCGGTCCAGAACTCTGTCATGCATCAAGGTATTACATTATGACTTGGCATAAATGTTCCCCATGATGAGGCCACATGTCATGCCCAACAACTAGAAGCCTAGCTTAAAGGTCAAGGTCACACTTGGAGATCAAAGGTCAAATTCAGGAATGACCCTGTCTGGAGCATTTCTTCTTCATGCATGGAGGGATTTTGATGTAACTTGGCATGTTCACCACCACGAGACAACCTTTTTTAGAACTATCTCCCTTTGTTGATACTATAAATAGATTATATATTTTTAGGATTAACTTATAAAACAACTTTTATAATCGGCCGAAAAATTCTATATGAAAACAACTGTAGGTTTTTTTTTATATATGCAAATTTTAATTCAGTTGTTATGTTATAGTATAGTATATATACATGTAGTCAAAGAAGTTTATTTTTATAGCTCTTTGATGTAGTACAACATTATTTATACATCATTGACAGATATCAGTTCATTATGCTGCAGTAGAGAAAATTAGATGCATTTCAACAGAGGACTTTGTACTGCATGGCAATACTTCATTCACTTGTTATTTTCTGCTTGCGTGATTGCAGTCAAATATCGCTGGATAAATATTGAAGGTTAAACAAGAGCCTTCTGCACTGGAATTCTACTTTTTCTAGCGTATGTAGCATTGAGTTTCTTCTTTTTAGATCCTGACAGAGATGTGTACAGTCAATGATTAATTTAGTTTGTTCTGGCTGTGACAACTGGTCCCATCATGTAACACCAACATTTTCAAATTCGTGGATCAAGTCGAACAGAATGCTAACAGGATCTCACATCGGGGAGAGCACTGGACATCGGAACATGAAATGGAATGGAATATGAAATGTTCCATTTTTTTCAATTTCTATTTCACAGTTCTTACAAGTTCCATCTATTTGCTTCTGATTAAACGTAGCTCTTTCTGACAGCAGAAAATATGCTTTAATTTTACAACTAATCTATTTGCGTCTCTTAAGGACCACGGCTTTTGTTCTAGACTCTTGTAACGGATGCACTTTATTCATCTGTATGTTTTAAAGATTTAAGTTTTTCACTGAGGCGTAAAAAAATTGTTTGTTTCCGGTATCCCGACCTACCCTAAATTTTTGGCCCGCCGCTAAATGTTTTTATGGCCTTGGATAATTTTGTTTTCAACATTTTAACAAAAAGTTGCCAAACTGCACTTTTTATGCTGTAAACATGGCCAGTGATGTTAGAAATCAACATACTGATGCTCTAAAGCATACATAACCTCCTTATTTGTATTCATTTTTTGACACAAAAAAATCTGAAAAGTCTCCCTTAATAAAAAAAAATCCAAGAAAAAAAAAATCCGACCTACCTACCCTAAATTTTTTGAGTATGTCACAGGAAACAAAGCATTTTTAGGCCGGTGTAATGAAGTATTTCGACCCCCATAGAATAACGACCCCCGGTCATTATTCTATAGAAAATGTGACTCCTTTCCTGTAAAATATTGACTCCCCTTATAAAAAACTGACTCCCTTTGAAAACTCTATAGAATAACGACCCCCGGTCATTATTCTATAGAAAAACTGACCCCTCCAAGTAAAATACTGACTCCCTAAAGATGACTCCCTTCGAATCTCATAGAAAAACGACCCCGGTTATTATTCTATAGAAAAAGTGACTCCTTCCATGTAAAATACTCACTGCCGAAATTACTGCATTCGAACTCTCATACAATATCGATTCCCGGACATTATTCTATTTAAAAAAGTTACTCTTTCCGTGTAAAACACCGGCTCCTAAAAAGACTTTCGACGATAATATCTATTAAAAAGTGATCCCCACCAAACCTAACGGACAATTTTACTAGATCTACAACTCTAATACCCTCCATTGCCAATAGTTAACATTTTGATTGTACTACTACTACTACTGGTGCCGCTACTTCTATTGCTATCTTCTTCTTCTACTACTACTACTACTACTTCTACTACTACTACTACTACAACTGCTACCACTGATACTACTATACCTGCTTCCACTAATACGTCTTGTACATCTACCTCTTCTTCTCCTGCTACTGTTGTTGCTGTCACTTATTCCTCTGCTGCTGCTGCTGCTGCTGCTGCTGCTGCTGCAACTGCCACTACCACTACCGCTGCCACTACTACTACTACTACTGCTACTACTACTACTTTCTATTGTTGCCGCTACCGTACTTTACTGCCACTGCTAAGTATTGCAACTTCTATTAATACTAAGTTCTATGCTAGAAGTTTCTTGTGCAGTTTTCTTCTGAATAATTACTTCATACCGAAGTTTGCAGGGATTAATGACACTGGTGTGTTTTGTGAACGTATTGTGAATTGTTATTTTCCTGAAAAAAATGTATACACCAAGATACAGCGTCTAGAAATAGAATCCCTTTTCCCGTTGCGGAATGCTCTGATTTCTGTGTCAAGAGATGGTATCTGAGGCTAATGGTCAAACGGAAGGACGGACGGACAAGGGCAAATCTATATGCCCCCCCCTCCCCCGAGTGGGGGCATAAAATGCAGCAATTAGGCCTTAGATACATGAGTTATCGCTAAATTTGACCAAATGACCGGGGGTCGTTTTTTTATGGGAGTCAATATTCTTCGTGAGGTTCAGTTTACTTCACGTGGGGGTCATAGTATTATGATCTGGAGGTCATAATACTATGACCGGGGGGTCACTTTTTCTGTAGAATAATGACCGGGGGGGGGGGGGGGTCATTATTCTATTTGGGTCGAAATACTTCATTACACCGGTACTGTCTAACTCTTGTACGCCACGTGCCGTGCTTCTAGATCCTGACTTGAAAAAATGTTTAAGTTAGCTGCTGTACAAACAATTCTACATTTTCAAGAAATCTCGCGGATGCGGTGTTTTCTCCAACCATATTCTTAACATAAAACACAAATAGTTTTGATCGCTGTCAATACCTGTTACATTAGCGTCTTATCTTGCGAACGAATAGTCCATTTAAAACTCGTTCGTCGTGATATGGAAGTTAAGAGGCAATCTATGGGCGGCGGTAACCGCCAAAATTAGTAAATATACAATCCATTCCTAAACAAGTCCGTCAGTGCAGTGCATTTCAACGCCGTCTAGTCTAAAATTCCATCCCGTCCAATATATTTGCATTCAACGCATTGCATTTTGAGACCATTTAATACAAAACTTCATTCCATTCACTTAAACATGGAACGATACATTGAAAAACTTGTTGCGATGCACCGTAATATGAAATCATCCAACAAAACATGATACCATGCAGCTCAATGTGAAGCCGTTAAACACAACATGAGTACGTGCAGTGTAAAGTAAAATGATTTATTACAACTTGACGCCGTCTAATGCATATTGAAACCGCTCTGCGTAATTAAGAGCGGTGTATAAAAACTTGATGCCATGCAGTCCAAATTGAAGACGTTTAACGCAACATGAAATTCGTGCAGTGTAAAATGAAACGATTCATTAAAGCTTGGCGCCGTCTAATGCAAACTGAAGCCGTGTTGTGTGATTTCAAGCGGCGTACCAAAATTTGATGCCATGCAGCCAAATGTGAGCCGTTTAACGAAACACGAGTGCGTGCATTGTAAAAGATTAGTAATACAGTATCAGTTTATAAGTTTGACCTGTTATAAATATAGATTCTGGATATGTTTTCATAAGAATATCTTAAATTTTGTCCTAAAACCGACTTCGTGGTAAAACTCTGACATTTAATTTCAAACAGTTCCTGCGATTTATCTCAGTATTAAAAGGGGCCTTATTTTCGGGAAACATCTTTCTTCTTAGTTTAAGCTTTATGAGAAGTATGATTCGTGAAACAGTCTCAGTAATAGAAATAATAATGACAAAATTAACACTAAAAAATTCCAGAGTTAATTATTAATAATATAAAATCAATGTTAACATGGATTTCATACGACCTGTAAGCGGGTTTGGCAGGGCCGGATCCAGAAATGTTTGACGGGAGTGGGGAGGGGGAGGGGGCACCAGCCGAGGCGCATAGCAAGGTATTGGAGTGGAGTGCCTTTGCCAATGTTAGGGAATTCAGGGGGACTTCCCAAGGGATTAATTTGAAATACAGGTATGAAATGGTATCCCCAGGTGCATTTATTGGTGTGTGTACTCCCCTCCTATTTGGGGAGGGGGGGGGGTGGAGATCAGGGGGCTCTCCCCTGGAAATGTTTTTAATACAGGCATGGAATGGTGGCCTCTGGTGCATTTTTAGGTCTATTAGGGTGAATTTTTGATGAGTATAGGTCACTTCTCACGTCCTTGATCCGGGCCTGTTATGAACCGATTGATCGTAGCAGGTACTTGTGGAGATAAAGTTAATACTTGTATGAAATCCAGGAAACTGACTGACCAACTTAAATGAAATACTGTTCAAAAACTGCGGCATAGTTAGATCTACCCCACCACCCACCCCCGAAAAAACAAACAAACAAACAAACATTGACAAAACATTGTACAGTGAAGTACATGTAATTTAGACATTCTGTCTAGAAGCATAAACATGTTAACATTGATTTTATATTATTAACGAGTAACTCTAAGAAGAAAGGTGTTTCGTTTCACAGACATAAGGTCCCTTTTAATACTGAGATAAATCGCAGGAACTGTTTAAATCAAATGTTAGAATTTTACCTCAAGGTCGGTTTTAGGACAAATTTTAAGATATTTTTATATAAAACTGATCCAGAATCTATAAATATAACAGGTCAAACTTATAAACTGATAGTCTTATTAACATTTTACAATGCACGTACTCGTGTTTCGTTAATGGCTGCATGGCGTCAATTTTGATAAGCCGCTCCAAGTCACACAACACGGCTTCAGTATGCATTAGACGGCGCCAAGCTTTAATGAATCGTTTCATTTTACACTGCACGAATTCATGTTCCGTTAAACGTCTTCACATTGGACTGCATGGCATCAAGTTTTTATACACCGCCCTAGATTACACAGAGCGGTTTCAATATGCATTAGACGGCGTCAAGTTGTAATAAATCATTTCACTTTACACTGCACGCACTCGTGTTTCGTTAAACAGGATCAGAATAAGTTTTTCAATTCATCGTTCCATGTTTAAATGAATGGAATGAAGTTTTGCATTAAATGGTCTCAAAATGCAATGCGTTGAATGCAAATATATTGGACGGGGTTGAGTTTTAGATTAGACGGCGTTGAAATGCACTGCACTGACTGACTTGTTTAGGAATGGATTGTATATTTACTAATTTTGGCGGTTACCGCCGCCCATAGCAATCGCCTCTGGCAATTGCCGAAATTTCATACAGTCATCCGCTAGTAAACATCAAGTCGAAATCTTAGATGAGTGGTAATGACTTCAAAAGTACCCCTGGAATGTGCTTGACTGTATCATTTAACGTCCATTTTAGACATCGATGTAAAGGAGCATGCCTGTAGAACTCCCTAGCGAAACCTTCAACTTCCAAAATTTCACATACACCCCTGTCGTGTGGCGTCTGTACAATGTGTCCCCGTACCTCGACTGTTGTTGTATTTTCTGGTCCTTTAAAAAGATCACTGAGTACATTCAGTTTTACTATGATAGAATTCCGCTTAAGCTGGTGCTAGTCGACGGGAGCGATGTTGTACACATCGTTACCTCTCTAGAACAGACTGAGCAGTCAAACCGACTATGATACTATTTTGCAGGGTTGCGATCTATGCTTTCAAAGGATCTTCTTTTAGATTTTTTAAATAATTTCAGTTTTCGCAAGGAAAGGTAAGATTAATGTTTGAAAATGCTGTGGTATCCAACGTAACGGTTAATTCATCCAGTAGTGTTTTTCTGCCTTTCGATAATACCCTGATATGACCAGTAATGCCTCTTCACGGCACCAATGCTTGGTTACGTCATATAATAATATGCAGATACTATTTGGCATAAATGACAATCATACATGCGACTTTAAAGTGAAAGTGAGTTTCCAATAGTCGTTTAGAACGATGATGTTACGATTTGTGTCTGATACTGTCCAGGTCGACATTACACACTTTTACAATCTCTGTTGACGGTATCACATTCTTTGTAGACACCAAAATAGCATGTAAATGTATCTTTTAGATGAAGGTCAAAATGCATACGGAACAGGGATATAACATGTCTAACGTGTCTCTTTAAACCGATATTGCAATTGTTTCAATATAATTTATATGGAAGCCAATTTTATCCAAAGACACGTATATTTTTTAAGCATAAAACACCCGGCATTGTACTTTACAGAGATTGCTTGATTGAAACCTATAAGTTTTTGACTGGTAAATACAATTCTTATCCTGACAAGTTTTTCAAGTTATCAGATATTTCATCTACCAGAGGACATTCACTCAAGCTCTACAAACCAACTCTTAAGAAAGGACTCCTCCTTCGGAAATTTTTTTTCTCCATCAGAATAGTAAATGCATGGAATGGATTGTCCGAAAGGGTTGTAAGTGCTCAGACAGTTGAAACATTCAAAAAAAGATTAGACCACCACTGGAATGTAACTAAGAGACATGGGACACAAGAGGCTTGGCCTAAACCTTAAACTCCCATCCAAACTGTAAATGTAAATGTAAATTACTTCTCATTACGTTCGTACGAGACTCTTTAATTTCAACTTTAGACCTGCGAAATATATAAAGCTGCATTTATAAAATGTCTGCATGAAATCGAAAACAACATGAAACTTCACTCGTTAACTGATTATCTAAAATTTGCGATAACGTTGTTATGAAATGCGGACACTAGAGTATATCTAACAGAGTTATCAGTCATGTTGCTGTGTATCAGTTTAACTCGGACCTTGCTCCCTCACTCCCGTGATTTCAATGTACCTGTCACTGCCTTTTTGTCATCACTCTTCTTATTGTTTGTCCGTATGTACACCCGTATCACAGTTCAACTAGGGCAAAACAATACATAGATTATCTATTTCATATTTCATATGGACAGGAACGTTTATACTAGTACAACAGTTGAAGTCAGTGAGGAATTCACGTCATTTACCTTCTCTTCTTTTATATTTTTGTGATTTATTTTCTCAATGTAAGGAAAAAGGAGTAGTGAAAAAAAACACCTTTGTACTAAATACAATAAGATCTGATTAGAAGTAGCCGTTACTCAATATACGAAGGCTGAAATCTCACGAAATAAACAATGTTGATGTCTCAGTGGTTTCGGAGTGGAGGAGTGGGATATCTGTGGATAGGAAGTCTTCTTATATTACACCTTGCATCAGTATCATTAGGTATGAAATTTAATCATTCCTGTTTCAATTACTGTATGATTTAATTGGTTCTAGTTCTTACCGAATGTAGGATTTCACTAAATGTAGGATTTCACTAGAAAAAAACTTACCGAATGTAGGATTTTATCACTTCGTAATCAATATTAATTTTCAAGACTAAGAAGGTAGTAACAATCGGTATATATACTTCTTGCTAGTTCTGTAACGACCGGAAAATATAGGACTTTTCCACGTATTACCTGTCCAATACTGTACACTAACCAAACGGCAATGATGGGACTGAAGTGGTTTAAAATTATAGCTGCCTAGCCTGACTTTCAACTCAGGCTTAGGCGTAACAACAAGTCATTAATATTTGAATAAATTGTTTATTATAGACCTAATTACAATAACGAGTATTCGACATAGCCGACATTTTTCTTCTAATAGACGGTTTATTCTGAACTTTTGCTGCGGAATGAATTAATAATGTCCAATATAATTTATAGCATGCCCTATTTTCGTGCATAAATGCCCTATTAAATTTCGTTTAACAAGTTGACAACAGGATGATCTCTTACAAGACTCAGAAACATTAAGAGCCCATCCGCTTATCCTAATAGGAAGAGCGCAGAAATATAGATCGCGAGACCGCGAGTTCGATCACCGGTTGAGGCGCATGTCCTCCGTGGCAATTTGATAAAAGATATTGTGTCTGATAAGCATGCTTCCTCAACCTCTGATTCTTGTGAGGAAGTTGGCAGTTACTTGCGGAGAACAGGTTTGTTCTGGTACAGGATTTAGGAACAATGGTTACTAGTAGTTTAATTGTCCGCAGTTAAATACTAACTGAAATACTGTTGAAAATGGATTTAAACCAAAAACAAGCGAAAGAAACATTAAGAGGTCAAAACAATAAGCGTAAAATGATTTACATAATATTAAATTCTAGTGAAAAAATGCCCAGTTTTACATAAAAGTTTTACATAAAGTTTTTCGACCTCTAACATTTTTGAAATAAATACATTGTACAATACCTTCTTGATATCACGACCATAAAGCATTCAAACATTTTTCGAAAACGTATTTGGTTAATTGCATAAAATGTCGACGTAGACTTAATTTAAAGGAGTTCATCACAATATTTTGTGCGCAGCTCAATCGCGCAGCAAGCAATAACCACTGTAAAGTTCAGGATTCGCCGCCGAAAGTGCATAATTGTCGGATATACAACGCACTCGTATATCGTACGTACTGACAATATAGGTCGTGCATCCATATTTTACCTTTAAAAGTGATGGTGTTTTATTGGAGGAGTAGTCGTAGGAGGTGCTCGAATCGAATACATTGTGGACAGCCAATTTGAAAGTAAACTCTTTCGTCCAGTAATGATGCAGCCGACTCCAAGTCAAATAAAATTCCAGAAAATCTTAACGTAGATCTATTTCCTTCAAGTTCAAATGTGACTTCCTAAAAATGTTGTTATACTTTTTTTGTGCCCCATCCCGCATTTCACGTAGTAAGACCTGAGTTATGGCCCTTGACAGTCAAATTGTACATAAAGGATCTAAACATTTGTGTCGCATGTACCTCAAAAGTATTTGCGCCAAGAGTCATGAAACCACACAAGAATTAAATTCAGCATGCGAAGTTGTGCGCCAGTGCTTTTATTAGAGGTTTCACTCAGTAAAAACAGATTTATGTCCCTTGACGTGGTCAAATGTATACGTAAATGGCATGTGAAAGCTTGTGTAGCACGTATCTCAAAAAGTATTTGACCTAGAGGCATGCAACCTTAAAGGGGCATTATTCCGCATGTGAGTAAGAAAATTGGTTAAGAAACTGATAATAACATTGTGCAATTTGTTTTGTAAGAAAAAAATATTCATAATTTTTAGGTGGGTGGGGTAATGAAAAAATACTTTTGTGGGTGGCGTGAATATTTTTTAATTTTTCTTGAAAACAAGCACGGGTTGATATTATTTTTTTGGTTTAGATTTTTTTGCCTTAGTTCTAGCTTACATAATATAAAATTTGGTAAAATTCTGTCCACTAGATTTTTCATATCATTAAGAAATACTTCGTGTTTTTATCAGTTTCAGATACTTTCGACATCTGTCAAGAGTAATTTTTCTGAATTAATATATCTATATGTTGACATTTTATGCATAGTTATAGTGGTTTCATTAATTGTGATGTATAAACAGTAACATCAGAATGAAACTTTGAATAAATAGTTGTTTGCAGTAGTTTTATTATGACATGCATGTATTGTTTCTTCAGACAAAAATATCGATTTGGTGTTCTTAATAAAATTTAAATATTGAAAAAAGAAGCACGGGTACCTATCATTTTTATTTTTTATTTTAACTTGTCATACATCAATCTATAAATATGCAAAGTTACAAAAAATTCCGTCCGCTAGAAATAATCGTGAAAAACATCTTTAAAACGCGACGACTCATAGTGAAATGCCGTTTTCGAAAACGTATTTGGTTAAGGGGGAATGGTACTTTGTCAAAATTTAAGATTTACTGATTGTCTTATATACCAAAATAAACTTGAAGATATTTCCAATTGATATCATCATCTTTTAGAGCAATAAACATGCGTATGACGTTACCATGACGTCGCAAACATGACCCGTTTTCGCGCTTTTTACGTCCGTTAATGGTAGCACTAAAATAGTATAAAACTCGATACTACAAGCGTATTGTTGGCGTCAATGCATTAGATTATATATCAAACGACAGAATAAAGCAATTTCTTAGTGATTATTAACATGAACAGGTATTTTCTATCTGAATTTTCGAAGGAGGTTCGAAAACAGACATTTGGTTGTTTAAGAAAATTCAGGAAGAAAATCGATTCTGATCCATTTTGCAAAAAATTGGCCCGTGGAATTTTTGCCAAATTTTTATATGTGAAAATTCATTATGTTGTTAATATCTATGCCAAAATAGAAAAAAGTTCACCGAAGCGTTTTTGTAGTAAAACCGTTTGAACTTGACTACTGCAGCGTCGTTAAAAGACATGTAATCGTTATGTAACGTTGCATGTGTTTATTTTAAATGGCTTGTCATAATTCTACCTGGAAACCTATAAACAAGCAGTTATGAGACATGAATTAAATATTTCAATCTAATCGTAAAAATATTACACATTTCATAACATGCAGTATTCCAAAATATTTTCGTTGAAAAGTGCGTATCTTTAAAATTACTAGAAGTTCTTGATGTTCATTTCAATAGCCACTTCATGCACCTTTTTCAAACTCAGCTGCTCTCTAAAATAAGTCGCGATAAATACGGACAGTTCAGAAGGCTAAAAAAGTTAAGTTTTTGAAGAAAGGGAGTGTCGGGAGTGATAATAAAACGGAGAAAAGCAAAATAGAAGAATCGTCGATTATGCATATTTTGGTAATGTATTTGACAATGGTTGCAAAATATGCGGAAAAAGACTTTACTGAAGCCCGCCCGCTTAGCTCAATAGGTAAGAGCGTTGGTCTACGGATCTCGGGGTCGCTAGTTCGTTCCTCGGACGGGGCGTATGTTCTCCGTGACTATTTGATAAACGACACTGTGTCTGATATCATTAGTCCTCGACCTCTGATTCATGTGGGGAAGTTGGCAGTTACTTGGGGAGAACAGGTTTGTACTGGTACAGAATCCAGGAAAACTGGTTAGGTTAACAGCCCGCCGTTATATGACTGAAAAACTGTTGAAAAAATGGCGTTAAACTCAAAACAAAGACTTGACTGGAAAAAACCTATTTTCCGAAACTATGTATGGTCTATATAGTGTACTACATTTTAAAATGTAAAATCTAAAATGCTACGGCATTTTACGGAACCCCTATTTAATAAACGTTGCAGCTGCATTATGTAAGCATGGGATAATTAAAATACAAACATTTCCGCACAGTTCTATCCGAATGTGAATTTCGTTTAAATTGTATTAATGATACAATTAAAGGCAGATTTATAGAAACGGTAATAAGACTGTTAAAAAGGTTGATTAGTTTTCTGAATCAAGTTTTTACGCTCGTTTCAACAGTATGGCGGGTAGTTTCCTTAAACATTGTTCCAGGGAACGACCTGTACTAAACCCCTAACCTCCGACACAAACTACCAAGTGTTCTCACATAAAGAGCCATGTTCGGTAGCGGGGCTCGAACTTACAGTCCTCCATCAGTGAGATATCTCAGTGAATCAGACCACGTAGGCAGTCCTAAAAGTTGACAGTTTATATATATACGTTATTTTTCTTTTGCAAGCAGTACAATGGAATTTTAAAATTCGAATGTTACGTATGAATTTTAAGATTCCGCCGTGTACTGTTTGCAAAGATTACACGTCAAAACATTTACATAAATGGATACCGTTCTACCTGTTTTAACATAATGTTATTTGAGCCGCGCCATGAAAAAACCAACATAATGGCTTTGCGACTAGCTTTGATCTAGACCAGTTTGCGCAGTCTTGTCAGGATTTATGTTGTTCGCTTTTAAAGCCTATTGCAATTTAGGAAACCGTTAGCGAACAGCATGGATCCTGACCAGACTGCAAAGCCACCGTATGTTGGTTTTCACAAGGCGCGGCTCATTTCATTTAAA
Organism: Mercenaria mercenaria; assembly: GCF_021730395.1. NCBI lineage: Eukaryota > Metazoa > Mollusca > Bivalvia > Venerida > Veneridae > Mercenaria > Mercenaria mercenaria. The sequence continues at coordinate 17,217,676 of NC_069375.1, read as the reverse complement.
TATTTCTGTTATTTGTTATTTGTTGCACAGGACGGGGAAAAAGCCTGAATAGAAACGACTAAATTATGAATTTTAAACATGCCATCACGGATATGCTCCTTCCGTTTACATGACGACATAACGATATAGAATGATGAATGTTCGTCCATATGCCGTCGCGGCTTGTTTCACAATATTGTCTTTCCTAAAATTCAATAAAAAATATATTAAAGTTTGCAATGTTGGTCCAAATAGAAACTAGCAGTATACACTAGAGAACGATCACTCAAAAAGATGCTAAATCCGTTCCCGATCCTGGATTATGTACTGAGCTTTTATTTTACACGTATTTTAGAAAGAATAAGTTTGAATGGAATGGCTGTATAATAGGTCTTAATAAATTAAGAATGCTTATATTTTTAATAAAAAAAACCAGCCAATGTTGTCTACCTGCCTGACATAACTGAAATACTGAAAGGGCCGTAAAACAGGATTCTATCAATCAAAACAAACAATAATATGAATTCATTTGGAATTTCCATATAAGCCGACAATCTCGCATGTTATGCGCCCTTTTCCGAGGTCACCGTACCGCGCTACTGATAATTTCCTGACAAGTCAACACGATGCTGGTACAAATCTATAATTTAGGTTGTGTTTCTGTAATAAGAATGTTATAACAGCCGTACTTAATCAGTATCTGTTTGTCTCCCTTGGCTATATTTTTGCATGAAAACAAAAATGCGATAATCTTGTAAATATTAGTACTAAAGAAATATTATCAATAAATCTATCTATAAATATAAATTTGCCATCAAAATATTATGTTTGTTTCAAAGCAACTTATTACATAAAATAAATACACATACAAAAATAATATATATGTAAATTTAACACACCCGTGTGAGTGATAATTATCTATGACTGCTATATAAGTTTAATAATTTTCTAAAAGTTAGAGTGAAAAAGAGCAACATTTTTATTGATTTTTTTTGTCAGTTATTTATGTTAATTTCGTTTTGAAAATTATATTATTATTGACCCTTGAGCAATTGGATATGCTATGGTATTCACTGGAAGAGGTCAATATTGTCCTCCGTTGAATATCACATCATATCCGATGGCTTAACAGTCAATAACTGTTTTATTATATGGCTTCAAGTTTATAAATAAGTAACAAATATTGTTGCAACATATGTAATGTTTGAAAGTAACAATAACTGTGTGAAAACTTATCAAAGTTTACACGAAAACAATTAAATATGGTCAACTTCACAGATGCCAAAAAAATGGAGCAATTCTGTAAAAGCTATGGAGCCCGATATTCGTGCTCAATTGCATAAAGAGGCAAGCAATTCTGGACTGATGTACAAACATATTTTTTCTCTACATTTTAATTGTCCTGAATATTTTTTTTAAAGAACAATTAACAATAGAAAATAATTTCCATTGCAAGCTTGTTTTCCAGTGCAAAGTGAGTTCCAATAAATTTTGAAGAAAAAGGAGAAGCTGAATTAATACAGGCGCTAGAAAGCATAGTTCCACATATGTATGGAGAGCACCATCTTTGCAGCCACTGGTGTAAAAATAAGGCTAATAATGTAAATATTCACGTGCTTACGTCATGTCTTAAGCGACGTTGTTTATTGCGTCACAATGCTCTAATTCAAACGGTTGTACTAGAAAAACGCTTCGGTGAACTTTTTTCTATTTTGGCACAGCCATTAGCAACATAATGAATTTTTACATAACAAAAAATTGGCAAAAATTCTACGGGCCATTTTTTTGCAAAATGGATCAGAAAAGATTTTTTTCCTGAATTTTCTTAAACAACCAAATGTCTGTTTTCGAACCTCCTTCGAAAATTCGGATAGAAAATACCTTTTCATGTTAATGATCACTAAGAAATTGCTTTATTAGCAAGTCTTAAATTTTGACAAAGTACCATTCCCCCTTAAGCAATTTAGCAACATCCGATGATGTATTCATCCGGCGATGCAGATGGTAATTTCAATGGTAGTGTGTAATTCCACCAAAACGGTGTATGGTCCAAAGTTAATTAAAATAATTGTTTTACCTTAATGAGAAAACAGTGAGGATAAACCGTTCATATCTCTTTTGCCCAGCACTAGTGATTTAAGGAGAAGATGAAAGATGATCAGTGAATGTCACTGAACTTTTATGTAAGTGTTCATTGAAGGTTCCATGTTCACCGCCGTTTGAATACATCTGCGGATGTCTCTAAATTGCTTTTTGTACTTTTAGCATGTGTAAATGTTGAGTTCTGCTCAACCCGGGGCTAGAGGGCGTGGACGGTAGCATGCATTCCCACTGCCGTCCATGAACAGGCTCAGTCAAACCGAGCCTGCAACATTTTCGTTTTTGTCGTGTTGGGCGATCTGTAAAGTTTCCACTTTTCTCTATTTTATTTCACAAGCATTGATAAAACATAGTCAAAATGTTATTGACGGACGGATTGATAGAAGGATGGACGGCCTGTAACCACGGAAGTTTTGAATTACGTAAGTTGGTGCAACCAGGTCTATCTAATAAAAATGACTTGCCGTCTTAGCGGACTTGCCGTCTTAGCATATTTTGGATTTTTAAAAAGTTTTTAAATAATTCGGCTACATTTTTGTCAATTAAGGCCTCCCACAGAGCCGGCATTAAATTCCTGTGAATCGGTAATACGTGCGACTTCTTTGATGTGTACGATCATCCGTTTTCTGTCAAAAAGGGCTCTTGCTTGCCGTCTTACCATGCTCATTTTCTCTAAACAAAACAGTTTTCCCGTTTTCAGGCCAAAACTGTTCATCTGTTGATAAAACCGTTTACTTGTGAGTGAAGTACTCACTTTTTTCCTTAGCCTGCACTTTATTTGGTCATATTTGATCAAGAAATAAATAACTTACGCCACTTCGAAGAATCGAATCGACGGAATTTGGCTTGCCGTCTTAGCCATAAAATGACGCCAGAGTCACGTGGTATGGGCACACTGATAGTGAAATGCCGTAAAAAGTACACGACACATAGATCCAAGGCTATTATCATTTTCCTGCATTCGGTTATTGGTCTATAGTTTTGTTACTGTTAATAGTAAGGCCTAAAAAATCTTTGTTTCCGGTAACAAGCTCCAAATAATTAGGGTAGGTAGCTCGGATTTTTTTTTTTTTGAATATTTTTTTTTATTATGTGAGACTTTTCGGAAATTATTGTTGTGTCAAAAGATGAATACAAATAAGGGGGTTATGCCTTCAGAGCATCAGTAAGTTGATTTCTAACATTATTGACCATGTTGAAAGCATAAAAGTGCAGTTTTGCATTTTTTTTTTTTTTGTTAAAAGGTTGCAAAAAAAATTCTCCAGGGCCATAAAACATTTAGGGTCGGGCCAAAAATTTAGGGTAGGTCGGGATATCGGAAACAAGCATTTTTTACGCCTAAGGTATATTATAATATAGATGGTATTTCACGAACAAGCCAAATTGACATGCATATTATTTTTAAGTGACCATGTAATAAAGTTGTCAACAAACGTGTTTTCACAGTGGCAATGCATTCCTATAGTTAATACGAAACATCTCGAATCTATAATGATATGAAAACACATGTTTAGTTAACATATACATCTAATATGAAAGATTACGAATCTATTATGATATGAAAACGCATGTTAAGTTAAGATATACATAATAATAAAGGGTGTTTTGTGTATATTTTTTCCAGAAAACGACAGTTTATCATAGTTCATCATCAGCATCATCATCATCATCATCATTATCATCTTCAATATTATATCATCTTCATCACCATCATCATTATCATCATCATCGTCGTCGCCATCGTCATCATCATTATCGTCGTCCTCCTCCTTCTCATCATCATTATCATCGTCATCATCATCATCATTATCATCACCATCATTACATCTATATCATATCCTATAAAGGAATGAAAGCTTTTAAGCACATCTGAAATGTACCGAAACATTGTATTTAAAAGGTATAATTGAATTTAGAACTACAAACTAATGTCTGATGTAAATTTCTTCAAAACAGGAGCAGTTTCATTATGTGGGTTTAAATCATCGACATCATTATAAAATATTTCACAAATAGTTTAAGAATTCTTTATTTATGACACCAATTTCGAATTAATACTGATAACACAATCTATTTGCAAATGCAAGTCATCCACTAAATCATGAACTTGAGAGATATCTCTGTTCATCTGTCCGTACGCCTTCTGATACTGTACATGATGTGTCTGTACAAATACAAGATAACTATCTTCATTTCGATTAGTATAATCACTTTCATTAGATAACTCATATTGACGAGATTGAAATAACTGAATTGTTTATCGGTATACTTTGACATTCCTGTACTATCTGAACACAGTCGCCTACACTTACAGCAAATGCTATACATCGACGAACACGTACAACCATTAAAATGCTATACATCGACAAACACGTACAGCCATTAAAATGCTAAACATCGATGAACACGTACAACCATTAAAATGCTAAACATCGACGAACACGTACAACCATTTAAAAATCAACAATTAGACAATATATTCTGTAAGGCCCGTGTTATACAGTAGAGTACCGCAGATAACAATAAGCTGTAAAGCTATATTGCAAGAGACGAAAGAGTTTTCTCTAGAACTAAAAGAGTAAATGAATTTAGTGTTAAGGTGAAATATATCTACAGGTAGCAATACTCTAACTGAACCTACCAGAATTTTGCTGGATGGACCAGCCTCGAGGGGTGATTTGTTGACAAACTGACCCCATTAAAATCTTATGGGATAGACTATAGTCTCAAGGAGTGATTGTGGACAAGACGAACCCACTAAAATCTTGTGAGATGGCCTTATTTCGATGAGTGATTTGTTAACACACTGAACCATTAGAGTCTTGTGGAATGGACTAGTCTCAAGGAGTGATTGTTGACAAGATGAACCCAATAGAATCTTGTGAGATGCCCTTATTTCGATAAGTGATTTGTTGACAAACTGAACCCATTAGAATCTTGTGGGATGACTAGTCTCGAGGAGTAATTGTTGACAAGACGACCCACTACAATCTTGTGAGATGGCCTTTTTTGATGAGTGATTTGTTGACAAACTGAACCATTAGAGTTTTGCGGGATTGACTAGTCTCGAGGAGTGATTGTTGAAAAGTGAGATCTTGATGACCTTATTTCGATGAGTGACTTGTTGACAAACTAAACAATTAAAATCTAGTGGGATGGCTTAGTCTCGGTGTGTGATTAGTCAACAAGCTGAATCTACCTGAATCTTGTGGGATGGCCTACGGTTTCGGTGAATGACTTGTTGACAATCGTTCTTACTTAATTTGGACACTCCCATATCGTAGATATTATATTATGAACCGAAGAATCTAATAAAGTTTTCTGAGATCAAACCTAAACTTGTTTTGATGAAGACACTGGGTATTATTTTCTATCAGCTCACGTCAATAAAGGGGACTTAATTTTTTATATGTTAAGGCAGAAAAAAAGTTGTTGTTTTTTTTCCTGAAAAAAAAAAAGATGTTAGCATATAAACAAAACTACTACAAGCATGCATTCAGATCACATTTCGTTTGATCTTTTATTATAACGGCGATAACTCGAAATTAAATTACGACTTTTAATCACGAAAGGTGTTAGAAAATTGAATAGTTCTAAGTCAGAATGAAATATACGTTTCCTAGCGAAATTAAAAAACAGAGACGCTCTTTGTTTTAAAAAAGAGAACGTGATGGCGTACCGTTTGTGTATTATTTCATATGTTGCCATTTTACTAACACAAACAACAAAATGACCCGTTTAGTTTAGAGTAGATGCAAAAGTTACCCATTAATTGTTATTTGCTGCTGATCCACCAGTGTAACATGGTGCAATATCTAGTAAAATCCGCATTGAGCAGCCAATTGGCAGTGTAAGAAACTCCCACCAGAAATGTGTATGATATTAGAGAGGCTTTGGTTAAACGGACGAAAATGTAGCTCAGTAAAATGACTATCCCAATCTTCAAATTACTATAGTGACTGAGACGATGTGCGATTTAGTTATTCGTTAAGTACTAAGTTAACAAAAGTACCGGAGTAGAGAATCGCGGGAAATTTTAATTTTATCCGAACAACTGCTAGGTAGAATTTATTCAGTTTCCACCTTCTTTTCATAATTATAACTTGATGCTAATCATATAATCTAGCTTCAGTGTTGTAGAACTCGTAGACTAGGTTCTACAGCTTACGCCCCTTCTTTTCAACTACGCCATTTGCATGCCAATCAGAGATCCACGTTTTCCAATAGGTGAATGGTTGATTAAGGTATAAAGATTCATGGTCGTCCCGGAGTGAGAAAACGTAGCCATTTTCAAAGGTTATTCAAATCGTGTTCGCTATACAAATTGTGTTCGTTATACCAACTTCGGTTACAAGGAACTAGTTCACTATACGGATATATGGAACAAATTTTAAAGGTCCCGAGCTGTTCCTTATAAACGAGATTTACTGTAAGAACATTGATATAGTCTTTAGAATTCTCATTTTGGATTAATTGCTTTTTTTACTACTTTATTGTATTTGAGCTGATTTTCAAACCAAAAGTAATTTTCACATAAACATGAAGTATATCTCTATGTTGAGTCAATTTTTTTCACTGTCTGGTATCGGATATTTTTCTATCATTTTGCAACAAATGACCAGTTTCATTAAAATTTTTGACCTAACTGTGTTAGATATTATTACATTCTCATTTTATTTATTAGCTCCGTTAAGTTTCAGTTGAACCAGAAACATCAATATTTTGCCATATTAACGTTCAAATTTCATATCGTATGTGAGTGTGACGTCATTTTTGATCTCTGTTTTTCGTGTATGTTGTGTTTTAAAGTTTTTTAATGACAATATTTTATATTTCATTTTAGGGATAACGCATGTTTTTTCGTGTTATAACATCTGCAGAATCCCGAGGGATTGGTTGGTACCCAAGCCCGTTAGGGCGAGGGTACCAACGTATCCCGAGGGATTCTGCAAATGTTATCACACGAAATGAACATGCGCTAACGCTATTCTAGCATAAAACGCGTTAAAACTGATAAATGGATGCAATGTCTCTCAACATCATTAATTTTCCACGAAATGCGCGGGAATGTCTAGGTTGTTTTTTACGTTGACGTCATTTCGTTTTGAATTATCCGTTCTGGGGCCGAATGACGTTTACGCTTTGTCACGGATCGCGCATATATAAAAAGATGTTATAACAGCACGCGAGCGCGAGAATCTCTCTGTTAACACACGTTTTCTCTCCTATTAAAACACCCCCAAAAAGTGACAAGAACAGCAGTTTTATGCTAGAATTAGGCTTAATAGCAGATTTGTATCATTTATAGCCCCATGTGGTTCTGGGGCGATCTGTGTATGAAAAAAATTGGAACCACTAGCTGCCTTACCCTTGCGTGATCATAAGAGGCGACTAATAGGGTCTTAACACTTGGTTTTGCAGTAACTCTGTGATTCCAGCAGGTATGCAAATTTTGATTCCATACCTCATGTTTTTATTTCGATGTAAATGAGATGTGGAACCAAAATTTGTAGTCGTGTTTGGAGCCATATAACCTATACTGTGTTGGTGCGCCGTAAAACCTAAATAAATAAATAAATAATTTAATTGTATCATTTATGTAATATTTCTAAGTGTAGATGCGAATGTAATAAAAGATTATTAGATTTGCATCAAGAAATATGCACTCGTTCTTTCGCAGAATAATATTAGTCTCCTAAAGTCGCGCAGTATTTCCACTGTAGAACTCGTTTCCAATTCTGTTCCCACTTCTGGAATCATTTTTGTGTTTCTTTGCAATAAGACATTAGGAAATAATTCAAGAAAAGAAAATTAATGTAGTTTGATATTTAAGATTAGAACTGAATTATTACAGCACAGAATTCCAACATACGTCTGGTCAATGGAACACGTAACAGTAATGGTCGACTGGAAGTTCGGCATAATGGAACATGGGGGACAGTTTGTGATGACAATTTTGACAATCATGCAGCTACAGTTGTGTGTCGTATGCTGGGATATACTGGGTCAGTACTGGGTACTATACCTTTTTATCAAAACATTTCCTCCAGAACTCTTGGTTTTGTATTTCTGAAAACTGTCATGTATTCTATTAAATTATCACTTAATGTATATTCAAGCCTGACAATGACTAAAAGTGTTTGAGTACTGTCTCTAGAGTCAAAAATGCTCATTTAAAATACTTGTTTCAAAATTATCAAAGCGTTGCTTATATATGAAAATCTGACGTAAAGTCTTAACCATGTTACAATTTGTACCCTTGGACTTGTAATCACGGAAGTCTGACTTCATTTTGCATTTACATAGACACTAGCTGATATACATTATATAGGCAGTTAGTGCATGGAATGATACGAATCATTCTTATTGAGTGCATATTTCAGTTATGTCATCAACATATATACATATACTTATATACTTCAACATATATACTTATGTATAAATAATATTTTACAGAAATTTATTTGTTGCAAGAGAAAAAGCTCAGTTTGGTGCTGGTACAGGGCAGATCTGGCTTGATGACACTACCTGTCAGGGAAACGAGACTAGTTTGTTCAGCTGTCGTACAAATCCGTGGGGTCAAAATAACTGTGGACATGACGAGGATGTTGGTGTAGATTGTGATCCTAGTATGTGAATATTTTAAAGACCAGCATTTAGTTGATTATAATATTTGCATGTGAATATTTGTTTGAAAACCAGTCTTCACTCAAACTATGATCGTAGTATGCAAATGTTTGTATAATATGAATCTAGGTTTATAAATATAGTTGCCACAGGTTACCCTGTATCGGCTAAATATAGTTGCCACAGGTTACTCTGTATCGGCTAAATATAGTTGCCACGGATTACTCTGTATCGGCTAAATATAGTTGCCACGGGTTACTCTGTATCGGCTAAATATAGTTGCCACGTGTTACTCTGTATCGGCTAAATATAGTTGCCACGGGTTACTCTGTAACGGCTAAATATAGTTGCCACGGGTTACTCTGTAACGGCTAAATATAGTTGCCACGGGTTACTCTGTATCGGCTAAATATAGTTGCCACGGGTTACTCTGTAACGGCTAAATATAGTTGCCACCGGTTACTCTGTATCGGCTAAATATAGTTGCCACCGGTTACTCTGTATCGCCTAAATATAGTTGCCACCGGTTACTCTGTATCGGCTAAATATAGTTGCCACGGGTTACTCTGTAACGGCTAAATATAGTTGCCACCGGTTACTCTGTATCGGCTACTCATCCAGGAGAAGGTTTTGGAGGGTAGTGTAACATACTGGAAAAACACCCAAACATCCAGTTCCAGAAAATTCACCCATTTCCAGAATTTTGATTCACCCATTTTCAGAATCACGCCAGTTCCAGAAGATTCACCCATTTCCAGAATATGCATACACCAATTCAAGAGAATACTTCTTATTAGAGGAGATACTTACATGCTATTCCAAAGGATACATCCAAAGCTAGACATTTCCACTGGTATCTTTATTAACATGCAGACTGTCAAACACACTTCATTTGTCCTCAGTTTAAAGTCTCATCTCAAAGACTACTAAAGTTTTTAGTAATTTCGTAGTGTCTGGCCTGTGGTGGGGTTTGAACCTATGACCTCCCACTTGTGAATCCAATGTACTAATAACTGAGTTATAGAGAACTTAGGAATGTTTATTTAAAAGCAAGTCATGTGGTTTTCCACTTTTTGAATTTCATACAGACTACCATAGTATGTGAGTATTTAGCCTGCTGGCGGCAAGTGATTGTGTCTTTGTGACCAGTGCAGACCATGATCAACCAGCATATCTATGTAGTCAGATCATGGTCTGCACTGTTTGCTATTCAGTCATTAAATTTTCAGTGAACATCCCTTCAAATATGGACCAGTCCATTTTTAAAAATTTAGCAGTCTAAGGGTTAAAAACCTCTTTTAAAAACTATTATCCTTGAAAACTTGTACCTGCCTTTCAAGGACTCTGATCCTACGTTGTAAATGATCATGTACAAACCAAGTCACATAAGTCATCAATGAGTGATAAGCATGTCTTCACAAACATTACCCAGCTAGCATATTTTGGTACTTATTGAGTTTTTATTAACAGAGAATAATAATATTCCAGTTTTGATGCTGATTTAGTTGTGATCTGTTGCAGCAAAATCTTGGAGAAGCATGTTCTGTATTTCATGATTGTGAAAATGATAATACTGATGACAGTGATGATATGTTCACAGATCGAGATGCACAGGTGACATTACGTCTTGTGAACGGCTCAAACGGAAATGAAGGTCGTGTGGAAGTTCAGCATGGTGTGAACGGGTTGTGGGGAACAATCTGTGATGATGAGTGGGATGAGAAAGCAGCTCTCATTGTTTGTCAACAAATTACTAAACGTAGTCAAAATAGGTAAGACATTATTATATCTTTTTGTTGTGGTGAGAGGAGGGGATGGGGATAGAGAGGATTTACAGTTTAAGAAGTTTATTTATGCTGATTATATTTCAGTAATTTTATAAAAGTTAAGACCTCTAGCTTTTTGACTGTGTATTTAGATGTTTTCTGATACTTGATAATAATAATTATAATAATAATAATAATTTCTTTATTTTACAAAGGTAAACCCATTATGCAATCACATAAGCAGATACAAATGAAATCACATATTTACAATGAGGCCTTCAACAAGGTACAAAGTATTTTTTTTTAAAATTCGTATTAAAACAATACAATATCAAAAACAACAAAAGGTAAAAACACATTTGATCTGAGCACCTGTAGCATTATGATTATGCAGTGCAGACTTCATCAAATAAAAGTTTTTTGTAACTGTTTGAAAAAATTCACATTCACTGCATTTCGGATAATAACTGGTATAGAATTCCACACTTCCATTGATAAAAATTTCACTTGAGGTGAAGCCTTTTTCCTCTTATGTTCAGTGGGGTTGAGTGGCAATGTTGGTTGACATCATGCAACATGTTTTAAACTTTAGTGGTTTATTAAGGTGCCAGGTACCTTTCCATGCATTTTGTAAGCCAGTTTAGGGGGCCTAGATATAACCATAGAACTGCAAGCCAGCTGTACTACTTTTTCCACAAAAAGATGTGAAATGTTATAGTTGACTTAGCCCGATGATTTGTACTCTTCAGTCTTAAATAATATGCCACACAAGCCTCTGTCAGGCTGGAGTACATTTGGAACCAGTAGTTTAGGTATAAATGGAAAAACTGAATTGTGGAAATAAAGTCTAGAAAATGCTCTCAATATTATATGACCTTCTTGTATTGAATCACCTTAAAATCCAGTCAGTAAGTCGGTCGGTCCGTCCGTCAGTGTATCAAAAATGTTTTTTAAGTTAAGTCATTTTTTTACAGCATTACAGCTATACCTTTGACTGGAGCATTTTTCGGGCAGGGACAAGGTAACATCTGGTTAGATGATGTAAAGTGTACGGGACTCGAGGCAGGGCTCGGGGCTTGTGCCCATAAACCTTGGGGTCAGTCAAATTGCCAACATAATGAAGATGCTGGTGTCATGTGTCTACCTAAATCAGGTAAGTTGCTGTGTTTTAACACTGAAAAATAAGTTCTTCTTTGATGTATTAAAACACCTTTAAGACCATGGTAGTTCATACCACCAAAACCTCCACAGACAGCATAATACCATGTTTGAATATACAACAGTGTGTTAGTAATATTCAACATTACTTTAGATAACAAGTATTTATTATCTTCTCTTTTAGTCCAACCTAGTTAATTATATGATGTTATTATGTTTTATGGCTGCATGTCCCTTACAGAAGCAAGCCTCTGTGGCGTACATGCTGCGTATTTGCGGTGTATATGCCGCGAACACAGTAGTACGCCAGAGGAGTACATTTTACATACACCGCATGCCGTGTACATGCCGCGTACTATTTCGACGAGTACACAGCATGTACGCAGGAGGTCACTAGTACACTTCAAGTACGCAGCACAGACTCTGAAAATTTAAGGAGTACACTGCATGTACGCAGGAGGGACTTGTACAAGAAAATAGTACACTGCATGTACACCGCAGATACTTTGAAATTTATGCAGTACACTTCATATACGCGGGAAAGACTTGTACAATTTCTTTTGGCATTTATACTTAGTTTTTAGCTCGACTATTCGAAGAATAGTCTAGCTATTCTACTCACCCTGGCGTCGGCGTCGGCGTCGGCGTCACACCTTGGTTAAGTTTTTGCATGCAAGTACATACAGCTATCATTTAAAGGCATATAGCTTTGAAACTTATTTATTCTTTTTCTAGGTCAATTACCAACCTCACTGGGTCAAGTTCCATAACTCTAACATGTATTTTGAGCAAATTATGCCCCCTTTTGGACTTAGAAAATTCTGGTTAAAGTTTTACATGCAAGTTACTATCTCCAAAACTAATGCAGATATTGAATTGAAACTTCACATGTGTCTTCGGGGTTATAAAACTAGTTGATAGCACCAAGTCCCATAACTCTGACCTTCATTTTGGCCAAATTATGCCCCCTTTTGGACTTAGAAAATTCTGGTTAAAGTTTTGCGTGCAAGTACATACAGCTATTACTAAAAGGCATATAGATTTGAAACTTATTTTTTCTTTTTCTAGATCAATTACCTACCTCACTGGGTCAAGTCCCATAACTCTGGCATGTATTTTGGCCAAATTATGCCCCCTTTTGGACTTAGAAAATTCTGGTTAAAGTTTTGCGTGCAAGTACATACAGCTATTACTAAAAGGCATATAGATTTGAAACTTATTTTTTCTTTTTCTAGATCAATTACCTACCTCACTGGGTCAAGTCCCATAACTCTGAACATGTATTTTGGCCAAATTATGCCCCCTTTTGGACTTAGAAAATTCTGGTTAAAGTTTTGCGTGCAAGTACATACAGCTATTACTAAAAGGCATATAGATTTGGAACTTATTTATTCTTTTTCTAGATCAATTACCTACCTCACTGGGTCAAGTTCCATAACTCTTAACATGTATTTTGAGCAAATTATGCCCCCTTTTGGACTTAGAAAATTCTGGTTAAAGTTTTACATGCAAGTTACTATCCCCAAAACTAATGCAGATATTGAATTGAAACTTAACATGTTTCTTCGGGGTTATAAAACTAGTTGATAGCATCAAGTCCCATAACTCTGATATGTCCCCTTTTGAACTTAAAACTCTTTTGATATTTAACATTTTGGGTAATAATTTCCAGCTTCTGTGACAATATTTCGAATAGTCGAGCTTGGCTGTCTTATGGACAGCTCTTGTTATAAGTTAAAGTCTGAAGTAAACTTCATATACGCTGAAGGGACTTGTTCATTTTCTTTTGGTGATTATACTTTGAATGTTTTTAGGTAAAAGTCTGAAGTACACTTCATGCAGGAAGGATTTGTACATTTTTTTTTTTTTTTTTGGAAGCAAGAATTTGATTTCCGAGAACTTTTATCTTAATAGCATAGAATAGTTCAGATTACCGGTATTCTGAACAATATTTATTTATTTATTTTGTTGGGTTTATTGTCGCACCGACACAATTTTAGGTCATATGGCGACTTTCCAGCTTTAATGGTGGAGGAAGACCCCAGGTGCCCCTCCGTCCACAATTTCATCACGAGCGGGCACCTGGGTAGAACCACCGACCTTCTGTAAGCCAGCTGGATGGCTTCCTCACGTGAAGAATTCTATGCTCCAAATGAGGTTTCGAACCCACATCGATGAGGGGCAAATGGTTTGAAGTCAACGACTCTAACCACTCGGCCACAGAGGCCCCTGGTATTCTGAACAATGAAAATTTGCCAAACTATTTGCAATGTTCATTTGTGAAGCTTACATCTTAGTGATTTCTGAGCTGCACCTTGCATGCAGTGTAAAAATATATTCTTTTTCATTTTGAATTAATCCTGGAGCTTTCTAACTTGGATAATTGAAAAGCCTTATTTGAACTTCGTTGCATTACATTTTGTAATACATGAAATAATTACCAAGATAATGCCTCAACAGCGCCCGAAAGAGAAGAATTAATAGCTCTCACTGTTATTTGAATACTCTTAAGCAAAACACCATTCTATCATGTTTTATAAAGGCTTTAATGCTCATTATGTTAACTCATTAAGGATTCACCAAATTAAAAAGTTGTTCATCGGATTTGCCGCTCTTATATTTTCAGAACGTTTTTGGCTAATTGCGCTCGCCCCATTGGAAAAAATCAATCCAAAATTTTTTGGTGCGCTACTTTTACGGACGTAAAAGTGTATAAATGCTTATATAATTCCAGTCCTAGATTGTTCTCAGATGGATTTTAATCAAAATAAATACAAACTACGCACACATCGTCTATAATAAATCATAACACTTATATTTAGTTGCATTAAAGTTGTTTCCCCTTGATGCAGTTACGCCATTTTCTTCAAATGTTTACCAAATTACATGCTACAAAATTGATTTATTTCATTGAAAAGTGGATGAAGAAAAGCATACTAATTTATTTGATAACATCAGTCTACATTATTTTGGTAAGGGTAAATACTTATTGATGCATGTGACTTGTCACTTATCTTTTTTCTGTTTTTTTCTGTCCAAATGATCAGCATTTGCATATGAAAGTTGGTGGGGTAAGGAATTTACATTATCACAGCAGTTTCGCCACAAGAGTACACAGCATGTATGCAGCAGGAGTACACAGCATGTACGCCGCAGGACTCGGGCCAGGAGTACACAGCATGTACGCCGCAGGAGTACACAGCATGTACGCCGCAAGACCCGGGGCCAGGAGTACACAGCATGTACGCCGCAGGGGTAGTACACCGCAGGCTCATTTGCATGTGAAAAGTGTATGTGCCGCGTACATGCTGTGTACTATTTCCCACATACTAAATTCCTCCAGCGTACATCCTGTGTACTATGTAGTCCACAGCATGTACGCAGCAAGTAGTATGTGGCAGAGCTCATTTGCATGTCAAAAGTGTACTACAAACGTACTATCGGTGTATGTGCGGTGTATATCCTGCGTACTATTTAAAGCCCTTGATTTCAGTACACATCATGTACGCATCATATACGCTGTATGTACACAGCAAGAGTACGCAGCAGGCCTTTTTCTTCTGTAAGGGGTCTGTTGCAGCTTGTAATGAGTGGCAATGTAGTTGTAACCTTTTACTATTTCACTGGTAAGACTACCAATTGATAATTAATCAATGATGTTTCAGGACCAAATCCTAATGTGACGGTACAGTTGACGGGAGGACTGTCTATATTCCAAGGTCGTGTAGAGTTACGTGTGTTTAATCATTGGGGCACAATCTGTGACGATGGATTTGATGACCGAGAAGCCACTGTCATCTGTAGAATGCTAGGACATCATAGGTATGTATACCCGTTTCTTTGTGCCAGGAAGCCACTGTCATCTGTAGAATGCTAGACATCATAGCAGAGCTCCAGATAAGCTGCGTATTTGCGTATTTACGCAATTAAAATTGCAGAAAACCCAATTGAATTCATACAGTGTGCGTACTGAAACGCAATTAAAATTCCTAATACCCAATTCGTAAAAAATAGCTTGCGTATCGCATTTTCCTTATAACTAGAACGGGTACTAGACTTTAACGCTAGATTTGACTGACTGGTTATACGTTACTGCAGAACAGGTTGCAATTTATCGGAAAAATAACAGGACCATTCAGTCGGCTGATCGGTGTTATTTGGGCGCTTTGTAAACAATTTTACGCCGATAAAATGTAAAGAGGTTGCAGGAGAAAACATTGTTGCAGCACAAACAAACAAATAAGTGGGATATTTTGCTGTTCAACAATGACAGTTCTGTTTGTGACGATGTAGTGTCACCAATACTGGATGACATCTTTTGGGAGAATGCATATTGCGGTGACCATATCGTTCGGGATATTGTGGATGAACTGATCTCAGACTGCATTAAAAGTGAAAAAGAAAACAACAGTATGAAACATTCATTACAATTTTAAATACATTTTTGTATTAAACATTGAAGGGCGCCATTAAAATACTTAGTCAGTCCTGTTTAATGATATATACCATGTATACTGTAAGCAAAAAAATACTCAATTGTTAGTGCGAGATTGGTAAAATACCCAATTGGTTTTAGCAAATACCCAATTACTTCTGAAAAGGCTGGGTAATGATATTTTTTTTACCCAATTCAAATTTCCAATACCCAATTCAGACAAAAAGTGATGGGTAAATACCCAATTGCACCAAAAGCTTATCTGGAGCTCTGTCATAGGTATGTATACCCGTTTCTTTGTGCCAGGAAGCCACTGTCATATGTAGAATGCTAGACATCATAGGTATGTATACCCGTTTCTTTGTGCCAGGAAGCCACTGTCATCTGTAGAATGCTAGGACATCATAGGTATGTATATCTGTTTCTTTGTGCCAGGAAGCCACTGTCATCTGTAGAATGCTAGACATCATAGGTATGTATACCCGTTTCTTTGTGCCAGGAAGCTACTGTCATCTGTAGAATGCTAGACATCATAGGTATGTATACCCGTTTCTTTGTGCCAGGAAGCCACTGTCATCTGTAGAATGCTAGACATCATAGGTGTGTATACCCGTTTCTTTGTGCCAGGAAGCCACTGTCATCTGTAGAATGCTAGACATCATAGGTGTGTATACCCGTTTCTTTGTGCCAGGAAGCCACTGTCATCTGTAGAATGCTAGACATCATAGGTGTGTATACCCGTTTCTTTGTGCCAGGAAGCCACTGTCATCTGTAGAATGCTAGACATCATAGGTGTGTATACCCGTTTCTTTGTGCCAGGAAGCCACTGTCATCTGTAGAATGCTAGGACATCATAGGTGTGTATACCCGTTTCTTTGTGCCAGGAAGCCACTGTCATCTGTAGAATGCTAGGACATCATAGGTATGTATACCCGTTTCTTTGTGCCAGGAAGCCACTGTCATCTGTAGAATGCTAGACATCATAGGTATGTATACCCGTTTCTTTGTGCCAGGAAGCTACTGTCATCTGTAGAATGCTAGACATCATAGGTATGTATACCCGTTTCTTTGTGCCAGGAAGCCACTGTCATCTGTAGAATGCTAGACATCATAGGTATGTATACCCGTTTCTTTGTGCCAGGAAGCTACTGTCATCTGTAGAATGCTAGACATCATAGGTATGTATACCCGTTTCTTTGTGCCAGGAAGCCACTGTCATCTGTAGAATGCTAGACATCATAGGTATGTATACCCGTTTCTTTGTGCCAGGAAGCCACTGTCATCTGTAGAATGCTAGGACATCATAGGTATGTACACCCGTTTCTTTGTGCCAGGAAGCCACTGTCATCTGTAGAATGCTAGACATCATAGGTATGTATACCCGTTTCTTTGTGCCAGGAAGCCACTGTCATCTGTAGAATGCTAGACATCATAGGTATGTATACCCGTTTCTTTGTGCCAGGAAGCCACTGTCATCTGTAGAATGCTAGACATCATAGGTATGTATACCCGTTTCTTTGTGCCAGGAAGCCACTGTCATCTGTAGAATGCTAGACATCATAGGTATGTATACCCGTTCTTTGTGCCAGGAAGCCACTGTCATCTGTAGAATGCTAGGACATCATAGGTATGTATACCCGTTTCTTTGTGTCAGGAAGCCACTGTCATCTGTAGAATGCTAGACATCATAGGTTTGTATACCCGTTTCTTTGTGCCAGGAAGCCACCGCATCTGTAGAATGCTAGACATCATAGGTTTGTATACCCGTTTCTTTGTGCCAGGAAGCCACCGCATCTGTAGAATGCTAGACATCATAGGTATGTATACCCGTTTCTTTGTGCCAGGAAGCCACTGTCATCTGTAGAATGCTAGGACATCATAGGTATGTATACCCATTTCTTTGTGCCAGGAAGCCACTGTCATCTGTAGAATGCTAGACATCATAGGTATGTATACCCGTTTCTTTGTGCCAGGAAGCCACTGTCATCTGTAGAATGCTAGGACATCATAGGTTTGTATACCCATTTCTTTGCACCAGGAAGCTACTGTCATCTGTAGAATGCTAGGACATCATAGGTATGTACACCCATTTCTTTGTGCCAGGAAGCCACTGTCATCTGTAGAATGCTAGACATCATAGGTATGTATACCCGTTTCTTTGTGCCAGGAAGCCACTGTCATCTGTAGAATGCTAGACATCATAGGTATACCTCTTTCTTTGTGCCAGGAAGCCACTGTCATCTGTAGAATGCTAGACATCATAGGTATGTATACCCGTTTCTTTGTGCCAGGAAGCCACTGTCATCTGTAGAATGCTAGGACATCATAGGTATGTATACCCGTTTCTTTGTGCCAGGAAGCCACTGTCATCTGTAGAATGCTAGACATCATAGGTATGTATACCCGTTTCTTTGTGCCAGGAAGCCACTGTCATCTGTAGAATGCTAGGACATCATAGGTATGTATACCCGTTTCTTTGTGCCAGGAAGCCACTGTCATCTGTAGAATGCTAGGACATCATAGGTATGTATACCCGTTTCTTTGTGTCAGGAAGCCACTGTCATCTGTAGAATGCTAGACATCATAGGTTTGTATACCCGTTTCTTTGTGCCAGGAAGCCACCGCATCTGTAGAATGCTAGACATCATAGGTTTGTATACCCGTTTCTTTGTGCCAGGAAGCCACCGCATCTGTAGAATGCTAGACATCATAGGTATGTATACCCGTTTCTTTGTGCCAGGAAGCCACTGTCATCTGTAGAATGCTAGGACATCATAGGTATGTATACCCATTTCTTTGTGCCAGGAAGCCACTGTCATCTGTAGAATGCTAGACATCATAGGTATGTATACCCGTTTCTTTGTGCCAGGAAGCCACTGTCATCTGTAGAATGCTAGGACATCATAGGTTTGTATACCCATTTCTTTGCACCAGGAAGCTACTGTCATCTGTAGAATGCTAGGACATCATAGGTTTGTATACCCGTTTCTTTGTGCCAGGAAGCCACTGTCATCTGTAGAATGCTAGGACATCATAGGTATGTATACCCGTTTCTTTGTGCCAGGAAGCCACTGTCATCTGTAGAATGCTAGGACATCATAGGTATGTATACCCGTTTCTTTGTGCCAGGAAGCCACTGTCATCTGTAGAATGCTAGGACATCATAGGTTTGTATACCCATTTCTTTGCACCAGGAAGCCACTGTCATCTGTAGAATGCTAGGACATCATAGGTATGTATACCCGTTTCTTTGTGCCAGGAAGCCACTGTCATCTGTAGAATGCTAGGACATCATAGGTATGTATACCCGTTTCTTTGTGCCAGGAAGCCACTGTCATCTGTAAAATGCTAGACATCATAGGTATACCTCTTTCTTTGTGTCAGGAAAACAGTTCAGTCATGAAAAAGGGAATATGAAATGAAAGTAGTTGTAGAACTTAATTTGTTAAAGTTAAAACAAGTTGAATAAAGTATGTTATAAAAAAACCTGGACTCTTTTATTCTACTAGTCAAATACATTAAGTACTGATACTACTGAAACTTGATATTTTATTTATTACATACATGTACTCAGTATAAGGTCTGCTTAGAGAAAAAAATACAGGGTACCGTTGTTGGCTCTAATACTATAAACAGGGATGTTATTAAGAGAAATGAATTTAACTTCTTAACTTTGAGTTTAAGTACATGTAGTTCTGTTTTCAGTGTGACGACTAAGAACTATAAAAATAGTGAACTATAGTTAGCAGTTTTTGTTGCTGTACAAAATGTTACTCAATATCACCATACAGTAACACCGTACAATATCAGTTCGTAAGGGAAAAAATTTAGGAATAAACTTTTAGGCATGTCATGATCTGTTTCATGGAGACCATGTCAGTATGTCTGTTCTTTCTTGCAAAGGTTTTTTTTATCAAAATTGCAGGGAAAATAAATATCATGTTTGATAAAATTACAGTTTATCATAAGTTTAGGTTTAAAGGTCAGTTGCCTTTGATGAAGACAAGGTATCTGGGGTTTTAATGAGCGTTCCTTTGGTTGATAGATTTCCATTTTGAATGTAAGAAAACTACAAAACTTTCTAAAAACTACTACTAACTGGGCATAAGGGCCTGTAATTCTCAATTTTATATCATGATCTTAACATGAGCAGGGAATGATGTATGGTTTTGAAGGAATATTCATCTATATATGATATTTCTGTGTACACTTTTGCTTTCTGGGTGTTTTTATGATATTATTGAAACTTTCTTTTATTTACTGGTAATGGTTATTTTTTGTGTAACAATTATATAAAGATCATATCAAAGAACTGGGCTTTATCATTTACAGGGGTGGCAGGGTGATTAAAGGTGGATCATTTGGTGGAGGAAGTGGACCAATCTGGTTGGATGATTTGGAATGTAACGGCACTGAATCAAGAATTCAAGATTGCGTTCACAAACCGTGGGGATCTAACAACTGTGGGCACAATGAAGATGCTGCTGTCATGTGTATACAAGGTAGAAAATAGAGCTCAAATGTATGTTATGTGTATACAAGGTAGAAAATAGAGCTCAGATGTATGTTATGTGTATACAAGGTAGAAAGTAGAGCTTAGAATTGTGTTATGTGTATACAAGGTAGAAAATAGAGCTCAGATGTATGTTATGTGTATACAAGGTAGAAAATAGAGCTCAGATGTATGTTATGTGTATACAAGGTAGAAAGTAGAGCTTAGAATTGTGTTATGTGTATACAAGGTAGAAAATAGAGCTCAGATTTGTGTTTTATGTATACAAGGGAGAAAGGTAGAAAATAGAGCTCAGATTATACAATGTAAAAATAGAGCTCAGATTATACAAGGCAGGAAATAGAGCTTAGATTTGAGTAATGTGTATACAAGGGAGAAAGGTAGAAGATAGAGCTCAGATTATCCAAGGAAGAAAATAGAGCTGATATATAAGGTAGAAAATAGAGCTCAGATGTATGTTATGTGTAAACAAGGTAGAAAATAGGGCTCAGATGTATGTTATGTGTATACAAGGTAGAAAGTAGAGCTTAGAATTGTGTTATGTGTATACAAGGTAGAAAATAGAGCTCAGATTTGTGTTTTATGTATGTATACAAGGGAGAAAGGTAGAAAATAGAGCTCAGATTATACAATGTAAAAAATAGAGCCCAGATTATAAAAGGCAGAAAATAGAGCTCAGATTTGAGTAATGTGTATACAAGGGAGAAAGGTAGAAGATAGAGCTCAGATTATCCAAGGAAGAAAATAGAGCTGATATATAAGGTAGAAAATAGAGCTCAGATTATACAATGTATATTAAAGAGCTCAGATTATACAAGGTAGAATAGAGTTCAGATTTGTGTCTTGGTATACAAGGTAGAAAATAGAGCTCGAATTTGTGCCATGTGCAAACAAGGCAGAAAATAGAGCTTAGATTCATGTCATTTGTATACAGGGTAGAAAATAGAGCTCGGATGTGTGCCATGTACATACAAGGCAGACAATAGAGCTTAGATTCATGTCATTTGTACTTCAGGTAGAAAATGGAGCTCAGATTTGTGAAAATCACTAAATCATACCACAGGTTAAGCCTGTCTATAAACCATATGTTTAACAAATGCAGGATACATAATTGAAATCAAATGCCTCATTATCATGTGTAAAAAGAAAGATGTTTTATTTTATAAACTCCTATAATACAAGATGCCATGCTTAAGCAGAGGTCTAATGTTTTTAAATCAGAAAAACAAAATAAGTTCACATACCTTTTTCGTTGCAAATTATCTTGCACAGTGTGTACTCAGATTTTGAATATATTAGGATTCAATCAAATTCTATGTGTAGAAATTTTATTTTCTCAACAATGAATTACAATTATCAATGATAATCAGCAAGATAGATACTGGTTATCTCCCTTTACAGATTTACTATTAGGATCTTTTATTATGTCTTCTATCCATTAGATTCCCCACCAAATATAAAGGTGCGTTTGGCAGGCAGTACAAATGCAAATGAAGGACGTGTTGAGGTTCAGTACAATGGTATGTGGGGGACAGTCTGTGATGATATATGGTCACCTTCTGATGCTGCTGTTGTATGCCGGATGCTGGGACTTCCCTTGTACGATGTTTATCACACTTTGTTATGTCCTTGCCTTTCTGGTTGACACCTTTGTTTAATGCATGAAAGTTTATATGCAATGAAATTTGATAAAGAAACACATATGTAAAGGCTAACTTATCTATATAGAGACGGTCTCTGAGAAATTAAAAAGGTGAAATATTTGTTAACAGATGGTCTCTTAATACAGGTAAATTCACACTAGGGTTAGTTGGGTATAGAAAACAGTGGTCTGTATAGGCAGATTTTATTGCAGCAGTGGTCTTCATCACATGTTTGACTTACTTAGTGTCACAGTAATAGTTTCAAGGATGAAATATAGATCTTTCGATAATAATAATAATAACTGTATTGTATATTCTACCAGCCCCGCAACATCCCAATGTTACTGTCAGACTTGTGGGTGGGGCATCTTCCTCAGAGGGTCGTGTTGAAGTATACCACAATAACCAGTGGGGTACTGTGTGTGATGACTACTTTGATACCAAGGCTGCAAGTGTGGTCTGTGCAATGCTGGGGTTACCAAGGTAACACTTTTTGTTTCATTTCTGCATTTGGTATACCCATCAGTTTATAAACTTTAGGCAACACAAAATTAAATCTGCATTTTTACAGGAAAATGTGTTTCATTATAGTGGTACAGTACTAGTAGTTAAAGTCATATCAGAGTATTTTTGAAAACAGTTACAGCCTAAAATTGTTGGTACCTAGCCCAGATCAGATCTGTTACTAAACTCAGTGCTTATACTTCAATTTGCTAACAAGGGCTTATCAGATCAGTTACTAAAACTATTATACATGCTAGTGCTGTACCTAGACCTAATTATTATTAAATTGTTATATGTATTTCAGCACTGGTGCTCAGCCAAGGCCGAAGTCATACTATGGTCCAGGCAATGGAACTATATGGTTAGATAATTTACGATGTACTGGGAATGAATCAAGTATAGAATTCTGTCGTCATAACAACTGGGGAGTGAGCAACTGTGGCCACAGCGAGGATGTTGGAGTCCTGTGTGATACAGGTCACTATTTAGTTGTGTACTTTCATATTCCTATTATGCAACCTGTGTGGAACAGAAATTGTATTAAAAACTGATCTTTTTTTTTTTTTTTTTTTTTTGGTTTAAGGAAGTGTTGTTGTGAAGAGTTAAAATACTAAAGCTAAGTCCAGTTTGAAATGAAATATCTACCTATGGTAGAAGGTACTAACTTCTCTAAGATAAACATAGATATATGCTTAATAGTGCTGTTATCCATTTCTGGCAGCAATTCAGTGTTCTGCGAATGAAATTAGTTACCATAAATATAAAGCCAGTCTTCTTTTTATGCCTCCAAAGGGAGGCATATAGTTTTTGAACCATCTGTTGGTCTGTCAGTCTGTCGGTCTGTCTGTCGGTCTGTCAGTCTGTCCGCAATTTTCGTGTCCGGTCCATATCTTTGTCATCGATGGATGGATTTTCAAATAACTCGGCATGAATGTGTACCACAGTAAGACGACGTGTCGCACACAAGACCCAGGTCTGTAGCTCAAAGGTCAAGGTCACACTTAGACATTAAAGGATAGTACATTGATGGGCGTGTCCCGTCCATGTCTTTGTCATCGATGGATGGATTTTCAAATACTTGGCATGAATGTGTACCACAGTAAGACGACGTGTCACACGCAAGACCCAGGTCCGTAGCTCAAAGGTCAAGGTCACACTTAGACGTTAAAGGATAGTGCATTGATGGGCGTGTCCGGTCCATATCTTTGTCATCCATGGATGGATTTTGAAATAACTTGGCATGAATGTGTACCACAGTAAGACGATGTGTCGCGCGCAAGACCCAGGTCTGTAGCTCAAAGGTCAAGGTCACACTTAGACGTTAAAGGATAGTGCATTGATGGGTGTGTCCGGTCCATATCTTTGTCATCCATGGATGGATTTTCAAGTAACTTGGCATGAATGTGTACCACAGTAAGACGACGTGTCCCACGCAAGACCCAGGTCCGTAGCTCAAAGGTCAAGGTCACACTTAGACGTTAAAGGTCATTTTTCATGATAATGCATTGATGGGCGTGTCCTGTCCATATCTTTGTCATTCATGCATGGATTTTAAAATAACTAGGCATGAATGTGTGACACAGTAAGACGACGTGTCGCGTGCAAGACCCAGCTCCGTAGGTCAAAGGTCCTAAACTCTAACATCGGCCATAACCATTCATTCAAAGTGCCGTCAGGGGCATGTGTCATCCTATGGAGACAGCTCTTGTTCTTTGTGCAATTCTGCAAATATGCTTTTCCTAATGAAATGGTTTATATCCGGTGTATCATCAATTGGCAGTATATATAGCAGATAAACAGGGACCTCCATTGCCGAAAGGTTACGGTCACTGACTCAAAATCATTCGCCCCTCACCGAAATGGGTTTGAGCCTAATTCGGGGTGCTGTATTCTTCATGTGAGGAAGCCATCCAACTGGCTTACCAGAAGGTCAGTGGTTCTACCCAAGTGTCCAGTCACATTGAGAGGTATCTGGGGTATTCCTCTGCCATCAAAGCTGAAAAGTCGCTATAAGACCTATAATTGTATCGGTGCGACATTAAAACCAAGAAAAAATGACCTTTGATCTTCAAGTTTGACAATGACCTTGGACATATTGACATGGACTGTGAACTCTGCATGTTTGTCTTGTTCTGGTTAACAATAAGTCCTAATTTTATGAAAATCCTTCTAGTGGTTAAGGAGATATAGATGTAGACCAAATGACCTTGATTTCTAACCACAGATTCAAGTTATTCTGCATAAAAGTGATTAGGCCAGAGTTTTTTTATCTTTCGTTTTACGGGAGATTTTTGAAAAATGAGCAGGGGGAGGAGGGAATAAAAATAAAAATAAAAAGCTTGAAAGTGAGCATCTCGGAAAAAAATGAAAATAAAATAGAATTTTTAAAGATTTGTTTTATTTTGATGGACTTTCGTTTCAAGTTTTGTTTACTTGTGTTTGTGTCCAGTATTAAATATTGTGATGTATTGTTATGTTTTAAGACTATAAAAGCCATTTATACAGGATGAGCATTGAATAAAATTTTGTCGAAATGTACATGCCAGACAATTATTTTCATGCATGCTTGTGAATAAACTGCTTCAGTCATTGTAACTCACACTGGCAAGTCTTTAAAATTCGGAAAGCTTGTTTTACTTAATTTAAGTGGAAGACAAAAATTATTTAATCTGTAACAACAGCCACAGTGAATTTCAGTGACATCAAGTAGAGACTAAACACGTCTGGTGTAAAGTGGCTTAGTAGTGTAGTAGTTTTGGTGGTTTGGTTTGCTTGCTCTGCTGTGTAACCTGCATTTTATAAGTAATATTTACTTATTGTATCTTTCACCAATATCATCTTTAAGGAGGTTACTTTTCAGTTTATGCCAGCTCATAATATACTGGGTTTTATCAGCAAAATAAAGTATTTAATAACTTTGAATAACAGTAACAGTTCAGATGACAAGGTTTTTTTTTTCAGTGATGAAAAACGAAAGATAATCTAGCAAAAAGTAAACTGAAAATTTACCTCATTTAACTCTGTAATTTGCACCTTTTTATAGTACATTTAGTTCAAGTACTGAAGTTGCATCACTTTTGTCAAAATATTGTCTCCAATGAAAAGTATTCTTTATTCTTAATACACTTATGAATTCTATTGAAGTTACAAAAGAAATGGACCATCTGTCTGAGATTTTGCCAACACTACCAGCTGCTTTATGCCAGACAGTCCCAAGCCTGTGTAAAGTGTGAGGGGTCACCATTGAAATAAAAATTTTAAAAAAATCTTGAATAAAATTTAATGTCAAAGCACCTTTGATATTGTATTACCTTTCTATGGCAAACTTGTAAGTTGAATCTATTGAAAACAATATGTGAGGAAGACAATCTTTAGACAATTTATAGATATGCCAGACTACACTTTAGTATTACTAGTAATTTAATCATTTAAATGAAGTTTACCATCAGCTCAATTTGGCCACAATAATCACCGTCCATCCACCCGTGTTGAAAGAGAGAAAAAAAAATGTTAAAGATTATCGGTAATTATTCAGTTGATAAACTAAGTAATTATCCCCCGCCGATGAAATCGGGAGGGGGGTATTGAAATGGCGTTGTCCGTCTGTCACGTCCGTGCATCCGTGCGTGTGTGTGTCCGTCCGCAGCCATTTCTCAGTAACTAGCAGGTAGAATTTCATGAAACTTGAAATAAACATGAACCAACATACTGCGATGATGCCCATCAAGTTTTTTTTGGATTGGTCGATTTCCCTTAGAGTTATTGCCCTTGATTTAATGAAAAATGCCTAAAAATGTCCGTCCGCAGCCATTTTTCAGTAACTAGCAGGTGGAATTTCATGAAACTTGAAATAAATGTGAACCAACATACTGCAGTGATGTCCATCAAGTTTTTTTTTGGATTGGTCAATTTCCCTTAGAGTTATTGCCCTTTATTTACTGAAAAATCCACGTCTGCAGCCATTTCTCAGTAACAAGCTGGTAGAATTTCATGAAACCTAAAATAAATATGAATCAACATACTTTGATGATGTATGTCATTTTTTTTTTTTAATTGGTCAATTTTCCTAAGAGTTATTGCCCTTTAATTATTTGAAAATCTACAGATTTGTACATAACAAACAAACCAATTGGTAGAATTTCATAAAACTTCTTTCATTCTTTTCCGTGAACATTTATTATAAACATGTGAAGTTGTGTACCCACACCTGGTCACCACCTTGCTTTCGTCACACCCCCCCCCCCCCCCAACCCCCCCCCCCCCCCCCCCAAAAAAATTCTTTCCTTTTTATTATTATTTTTTTCAGACTTTCATGAATATTTATCAACATACAAAGTTGTACTGTTCCCCCACCTCACTCCTCCACCCAGTCATCCCCCCTCCCCCCCCCCCCCCACAGTTTTATTTTTTTTCATTTTTAATTTTCCATCCATATTTCAATATTTATAATCAACATCAATAATCAATGACAATAATCGATGTTTTGTACCCTCACCCAGTCACCCCCGCTGCCCCTCCTCCCCCAACCAAAAAATAGCATTCATTTTCTGTTAAATTGATTTTGACAAATGAAATTATTTGCTTCTTTTGCTTCTTAGTAACATCCTTAACTTTTTGCCGGATATATTTTTTTGCCATTCCTGACCACAAATCCTTTTGGCGGGGGATACCAATTCATCGAATTTGCTTGTTGACCTTGTTTTCATGATCAATTTACACCTCCTCAAAGAGCTAAAAGAAGTGTGTCAGTATCGTGGAGATCAAAGCGGTATTTTGCTCGAGATTGTCATGGCATTACGTCATGTTTTCGCGCCATGTGACACATCAGTGTCTGATCGTACCGCATCGGTTCTTAAAATTGCTGAGAAATAGAAATCAATAAAAAGTTTCTTCTTTAATTTGTTATCAAAAGCGAATGTGCTATATCCTGTATAAAAGGTAAATGTCTCAAACGATAGTTACTATAGTGGATATCCTACCTCTGTGACCTATTTGCCCTCAAGGAATTTACATTATTGTTTGACAAGAAAAACTTTTAAATTGTCGGTCAAAAAATACATGTACAAAGATTCTTTTAAAATTTATTAAAAACCGCAGTGACATCACATTGCTTAATTTTAAAATCGCATTTCTATTTACGTTCACGAGGTCACGTAACCTATTCTGCCGCACCAGCAGAAATCTGTTTGCCAAAAATCGTTTTACTCCATGTATTGTAATTGCTGCCGCTTTTTCATTATTTAAGATTTTTTTATTCTGTTTCTTGTACTTTGTTTCTGGTCAAAAGTCTGAATTTTATGCCCATAGTATTCATCATTTATTTACTTTTAGAAAGAAATAAGTAACTAAGATCGCGCTGTTTGAATTTTTACAAATGATTATATGAAAATTCGACCGTTTTATAGAATTTTGCCTACATTTCTGTCGATATCTTATTAAAATCATTATAGAATTCAAATAGTATTATTTCTCAAGTGGTGTTGAAAACTTGAAGCGAAAATGTTAAAAAATGAATTCACTACGCACGGTTTTTGTGTACATGTCGATGTAAATTAGATATTACGATAGGTCACACGTGCTTGTGGAATGGAAAATTACTGGCATGACGTTTTGATATCTTTACGATTCACGGGTAAATTCCAGTCAATCCAGGTAGCGACTGAACCATCTCAAAGTTTGTTGACGTTTTGGAGATGTAATTTCTGAATTTTGGTAAAGTAAGGACGTAAAAAAACACTCGCCCGATCGGTCGAGTACACAGCGATGTCTACTCGTCCTACTGAGACTTAACTCGCCAATGCGAGCGGGCGAGTGGACTGCGCGCATTAAACTTCCTTCCTGTGAAATTACATCAAGGTGAAATACACTAATTTTATTTTTGGGGGGGCTGTAAACAACCGACCGGCGGAAAAAATAAAATAAAACTCGGGAAAATGAATTTTAATTTTATTCCATTTTTGCAATATTTAGGACCAGCGCTCCCGTAAAACGAAAAATAAAAAAACTCTGGCCTTAGAAGAATGTGTACATTTTTACTGTATTAGTAAAGGTACATTTTTAGTAGTTGTGAGATATATTGTGGTGTTAGAACTATAAGGACTTGTGTCTAGCTTTCATTTGTAATAGTTTTTGGTCATGTTTTTAGCTGCTAACAATGTGAGAGTCAGACTGGTTGGTGGATCATCTACATCCAATGGTCGTGTTGAGGTGTTTTACAACAATACATGGGGCACAGTCTGTGATGATGGGTTCAGTGTTAATGATGCCAAGGTTGTGTGCCGTATGCTTGGCTTTCAGACGTATGTTTCATATTTATGCTGTACATTGCATTCTGTCAAATTCATTCTTTGCCTTTTTATTGCATATTAGCCATTAAAAGTTAAATCTATTAAGTATTTGCATATTTTCTACAGGGTTCTGTAAATGCTTTTGCAGGGTTTTCTTTCCAGTAAAATGGATTTGAACATTTGGTTAAAAAAAAATCTGAATACCCACAACTGAATTTTTTTTATCATAAATCATTGTCACTACATACTCGGGTATAAGGAAATTAATGAAGAATGTACAGAAATACTGGCTAGAGACACTTGTTTGTAGCAAGTTCTTCTAATCACATATATTCAGTCTGCGTTCCTGTCTGTTTTAAATAATTCATTTAAAAGTTCACTCTTGCATAATTTGTATACACAGTCTGTATGAGTCTGTTTTACTAGATAATGAGCATACAAAAATTGTGACTATGTAAATGTACTGTTTCACTTGAACTACTTGACATACTATACTGTATTGCAGAGCTAACAGTTTACCTGTATCTGGTGGTCACTATGGTAATGGAACAGGACCTATCCTGTTAGATGATGTACAGTGTCTCGGCTCAGAGAACAATCTTGTACAGTGTCGTAACAAGGGCTGGTATAGCAACAACTGTAACCACGGCGAGGATGTCGGAGTTGTCTGCAATGCAGGTAAACAATAATTTCTGTCTTTACCATATACATTTGAAATATTAAAAAATTGCATCGGAATGTTTTGCATATTTGCATGCAGTTACATGTTTTACAAATACAACAAAAGAAAAAAGAAACTTTATCAAATTGAACACAAGTTCTTTTTCACTGGTGAAGTAACTGTTGTGTCAAGATATCATTGAATTTATTATTCAGAATATGTTTGTCTTAATTTGTTTTGATATCTTCATTTTTTATGGCTATTGATTTATAAATATTCATACCTTATAAAGATAAATGGGGTTATCCCTGTTCGGAGCCCCCCAAAAAAAATCATTAACCCTTAGCCTGCTAAATTTCTATAATGAACTTGTCCATCTTTCTATTCGGACAATGCCTTACCTGTTAAAAGGAATGCTTACCAAAACAATACAGATGTGCAGGCTAATCCTGGTCTGCGCTGGTCGCAAAGGCAGAATCATTTGTCACCAGCAGGCTAAGGGTTAAAATGTCCAGAATTTGCAGGGAGGTTGGATAGAGGAAAAAATGTCATACTCACTGAACTTTAAGAACAACACTTGACTTATTTAATTTAGCCTGTAATATAGAGATATGTTTTATTAACAATTCAGCTGCAGCACGATATCGCCTTGTGAATGGTACCAATCTCAACAATGGTCGTGTAGAGGTCTACTTGGCAGGACAATGGGGCACAGTCTGTGATGATCACTTTGATGTGAAAGCAGCTAGAGTTATTTGCAAGTCTTTGCATCGTCCATAGTAAGTCATCTTATATATATGTATGGGAAAGCTACAAAATTCACCTGCATGTTCATTATGTGATATTAGCCTCAGGTACTGGGTAGCAAACATTTCGTAAAGGAATAATGTAAAAACCATTAAATAACAAAGTTTGTTAAAGTCTTGTAGACCATCGCAAAAAAAAAAATATTAAAAACTTACACAATCATGTGTTTAGTAATACGACCTTGATTCATTTGTGACATTTTCTTTCCATAGATAACATGACTTAAGTCTGTATGGACATTTCCTTTCCATTGATAACATGACCTTGATTTCTTTGTGACATTTTCTTTCCATGGGTAACACGACTTAGATCTATTGGGACATTTACTTTCCATGGATAACATGACTAAGATCTGTTTGGACATTTACTTTCCATGGGTAACATGACTAAAATCTATGTGGACATTTACTTTCCATGGATAACATGACTTAGATTTATTTGGACATTTACTTTCCATGGATAACATGACTTTGATTTATTTGGACATTTACTATCCATGGATAACATGACTTAGATTTATTTGGACATTTACTTTCCATGGATAACATGACTAAAGATCTATTTGGACATTTACTTTCCATGGATAACATGACTTAGATTTATTTGGACATTTACTTTCCATGGATAACATGACTAAAGATCTATTTGGACATTTACTTACATTTATTTCCATGGATAACATGACTAAAGATCTATTTGGACATTTATTTTCTATGAATAACATGATGTAGATTTATTTGGACATTTACTTTCCATGGGTTACATGACTAAGATCTATTTGGAGATTTACTTTCCTTGGGTAACATGACTTAGATCTATTTGGACATTTACTTTCCATGGGTAACATGACTTAGATCTATTTGGACATTTACTTTCCAGGGGTAACAAGACCTAGATCTATTTGGAAAACCCACCCACTTAGCTCAGTAGGGAGAGCGTTGGACTATGGATCGCGGGGTCGCGAGTTCGATCCTCAGGCGGGGCATAAGTTCTCCGTGACGATTTGATAAAAGACATTGTGTCTGAAATCATTCATCCTCCACCTTTGATAATTCATGTGGGGAAGTTGGCAGTTACTTGTGGAGAACAGGTTTGTACTGGTACAGAATCCAGGAACACTGGTTAGGTTAACTGCCCGCCATTACATGACTGAAATACTGTTGAAAAACGGCGTTAAACCCAAAACAAACAAACAAACAAAGATCTATTTGGACATTTACTTTCCATGGGTAACATGACTTAGATCTATTTGGACATTTACTTTCCAGGGATAACATGACTTAGATCTATTTGGACATTTACTTTCCATGGGTAACATGACTTAGATCTATTTTGGACATTTCTTTTCCAGTCAGAATGCCGTTCCAGCTGGGGCAGGATCGTATGGATTTGGTACAGGTACAATCTGGCTGGATGACGTTACATGCTTTGGAAATGAGACAACATTAATGCAGTGTGATACAAGTGCTCCAGGAGATACAGACTGTACACATAAAGAAGATGTTGGAGTGATTTGCAGAGACAGTAAGTGCTCACAGTAGTTGATACAGACTGTCCATACAGAGACAGTAAGTGCTCACAGTAGTTGATACAGACTGTTCATGCAGAGACAGTAAGTGCTCACAGTAGTTGATACAGACTGTCCACGCAGAGACAGTAAGTGCTCACAGTAGTTGATACAGACTGTTCACGCAGAGACAGTAAGTGCTCACAGTAGTTGATACAGACTGTTCACGCAGAGACAGTAAGTGCTCACAGTAGTTGATACAGACTGCTCACGCAGAGACAGTAAGTGCTCACAGTAGTTGATACAGACTGCTCACGCAGAGACAGTAAGTGCTCACAGTAGTTGATACAGACTGCTCACGCAGAGACAGTAAGTGCTCACAGTAGTTGATACAGACTGCTCACGCAGAGACAGTAAGTACTCACAGTAGTTGATACAGACTGTTCACGCAGAGACAGTAAGTACTCACAGTAGTTGATACAGACTGTTCACGCAGAGACAGTAAGTATTTACAGTAGTTGATTCAGATTGTTCACGCAGAGACAGTAAGTACTTACAGTAGTTGATACAGACTGTTCATGCAGAGACAGTAAGTACTTACAGTAAGATTGTTCATGCAGAGACAGTAAGTACTTACAGTAGTTGATACAGACTGTTCATGCAGAGACAGTAAGTGCTCACAGTAGTTGATACAGACTGTTCATGCAGAGACAGTAAGTCCTTACAGTAGTTGATACAGACTGTTCATACAGAGACAGTAAGTGCTCACAGTAGTTGATACAGACTGCTCATGCAGAGACAGTAAGTCCTTACAGTAGTTGATACAGACTGTTCATACAGAGACAGTAAGTGCTCACAGTAGTTGATACAGACTGTTCATGCAGAGACAGTAAGTGCTCACAGTAGTTGATACAGACTGTTCATACAGAGACAGTAAGTGCTCACAGTAGTTGATACAGACTGTCCATACAGAGACAGTAAGTGCCCACAGTAGTTGATACAGACTGTTCATACAGAGACAGTAAGTGCTCACAGTAGTTGATACAGACTGTTCATGCAAAAGACAGTAAGTCTACAGTAGTTGATACAGACTGTTCATACAGAGACAGTAAGTGCTCACAGTAGTTGATACAGACTGTCATCAGAGACAGTAAGTCCTACAGTAGTTGATACAGACTGTCCATACAGAGACAGTAAGTGCTCAAGTAGTTGATACAGACTGTCATCAAAGACAGTATAGTACTGAACAGCATTGTTACAGAAACGTTCAATATGGATAGAATGCACAGTAGTTGTACATTTTAATAAGAAGTTTGAGTTAACATGTTCATACAGACTAAGTGACTTAAATAGAAAGTTTGGTCTACATAGACATACAGTTGCACGTACTTGAAATAAAGATTGGAAAATGGCACATACAGTTAGTACTTGAAAGTAAGTTTTGGTTAACTTACAACAGTTCGTACTTGA
This sequence comes from Mercenaria mercenaria, assembly GCF_021730395.1. NCBI lineage: Eukaryota > Metazoa > Mollusca > Bivalvia > Venerida > Veneridae > Mercenaria > Mercenaria mercenaria. The sequence continues at coordinate 17,184,219 of NC_069375.1, read as the reverse complement.
AAATAGAAGTTTGGTAATGCACATACAGTTGTACTTGAAATAAGAAGTTTGGAATAATGCAAACATTAGTACTTGAAATAGAAGTTTGGTTAACTGCACATACTGTTCGTACTTGAAATAGAAGTTTGGTTAACTATACATACAGTTCGTACTTGAAATAGAAGTTTGGAAAACTGCACAGTCTGTTAGTACTTGAAATAGAAGTTTGATTAACTGCACAGACTGTTAGTACTTGAAATAGAAGTTTGGTTAAATGCACAGACTGTTAGTACTTGAAATAGAAGTTTGGTTAACTGCACAGTCTGTTAGTACTTGAAATAGAAGTTTGATTTTATATGCACAGGTTGTTAGTACTTGAAATAGACATTTGGTTAACTGCACAGACTGTTAGTACTTGAAATAGAAGTTTGGTTAACTGCACAGTCTGTTAGTACTTGAAATAGAATTTTGGTTAACTGCACAGATTGTAGTACTTGAAATAGAATTTGGTTAATGCACATACGTTAGTACTTGAAATAGAAGTTTGGAAATGCACATCGTTAGTACTTGAAATAGAAGTTTGATTAATGTACAACTGTTAGTATTGAAATAGAAGTTTGGTAAAGGGCACATACAGTTAGTACTTGAAATAGAAGTTTGGTTAACTGTACAGACTGTTAGTACTTGAAATAGAAGTTTGGTTAACTGCACATACAGTTAGTACTTGGAATAGAAGTTTGGAAAATAGCACATACAGTTATTACTTGAAGTAGAAGTTTGGTTAACTGCACAGACTGTTAGTACTTGGAATAGAAGTTTGGAAAATGGCACATACAGTTAGTACTTGAAATAGAAGTTTGGAAAATGGCACATACAGTTAGTACTTGAAGTAGAAGTTGTATGAAAAGCACATCAGTTAGTACTTGAAATAGAAGTTTGGTTAATGGCACATGACAGTTAGTACTTGAATAGAAGTTTGGTAAATGGCACATACAGTCTGTATTTTGAAATAGAAGTTTGGTTAACTGTACAGACTGTTAGTACTTGAGAAAGAAGTTTGGAAAATGGCACATACAGTTAGTACTTGAAATAGAAGTTTGGTTAACTATACATACAGTTCGTACTTGAAATAGAAGTTTGGAAAATGGCACATACAGTTAGTACTTGAAATAGAAGTTTGGTTAACTGCACAGACTGTTAGTACTTGAAAAAGAAGTTTGGTTAACTGCACAGACTGTTAGTACTTTAAATAGAAGTTTGGAAAATGGCACATACAGTTAGTACTTGAAATAGAAGTTTGGTTAACTGCACATACAGTTAGTACTTGAAATAGAAGTTTGGTTAACTGCACAGACTGTTAGTACTTGAAAAAGAAGTTTGGTTAACTGCGCAGACTGTTAGTACTTGAAAAAGAAGTTTGGAAAATGGCACATACAGTTAGTACTTGAAATAGAAGTTTGGTTAACTGCACAGACTGGTAGTACTTGGAATAGAAGTTTGGTTAACTGCACAGACTGTTAGTACTTGGAATAGAAGTTTGGTTAACTGCACAGACTGTTAGTACTTGAAAAAGAAGTTTGGTTAACTGCACAGACTGTTAGTACTTGAAAAAGAAGTTTGGTTAACTGTAAAGACTGTTATTACTTGAAATAGAAGTTTGGTTAACTACACATAGTTATTACTTGAAATAGAAGTTTGGTTAACTGCACAGACTGTTAGTACTTGAAATAGAAGTTTGGTTAACTGCACAGACTGTTAGTACTTGAAAAAGAAGTTTGATTAACTGTACAGACTGTTAGTACTTGGAATAGAAGTTTGGTTAACTGCACATACAGTTAGTACTTGGAATAGAAGTTTGGTTAACTGCACATACAGTTAGTACTTGGAATAGAAGTTTGGTTAACTGCACAGACTGTTAGTACTTGAAAAAGAAGTTTGGTTAACTGCACAGACTGTTAGTACTTGAAAAAGAAGTTTGGTTAACTGTACAGACTGTTATTACTTGAAATAGAAGTTTGGTTAACTACACATAGTTAGTACTTGAAATAGAAGTTTGATTAACTGCACATATCATTAGTACCTCACATTGTACATAACAGCACACACCATTTACTTTACAGAGAAGTCTGTTAAACTCCACCAACCATTTATACTTTTAAACAGTGTAGTAGTTGAGTTATCCACAAAGACTATTAGAACATAAAGATAGGGATAGCTGTACAATGAAGAAAAAAATCAATATTGTAAAATAGCCAGCATAGTTTTACATACAACTGAGTTTCAGTGTTTAACAAAATTCATGAAATTCTAAAATCATAGAAATACATTAATTAGGATTGTATCATTGTAAACAATCTATTTTCTGTAAATTGTTGCTGTGTGATAAATGATGTTTTCTGTACAGTGAGGTAGAATTACAATAGTTGTAACAAATAGTCCTTCAAACTTCAGGCGCTCCATCAACTAATCTTCAGTACCGTCTCCGCGGTGGACCAGGAAATAACGAGGGAAGACTTGAAGTTAACTATGCAGGAAGATGGGGCACAGTCTGTGATGATAGTTTTGATAATAAGGCAGCAAAGATAGTTTGTGACACGTTGAATGTAACGTAGTAAGTTTGAGTTTGTTGAAGTAATGTAAATATTGAATGTATGAAGAGTTACGAATCTAGAATGTTTAAGTGACAGATACTGTATAATGCACATGGTTTGTGATAGTGCCATTCTGGTGCATTGTCTTTTTATAGTGCCAACATAAATACCTCTGATCTTCCATTTTATCATGTTTTCAGTCGTATGCAGTTCTATTTAATGTGATGCAAGAATATGCAGCTAGACTGGTATCAAACTCTCAAGGTCCCATTCTTATGCTCAGTCCACTAAGCTACTGGGCTGCTTACACATTTCTTCCCGAATTTTATAATGATTTTCTATATTTAGACAATGGATTTGTAAATCCATTTAAAACTTACTTGTGTACACACTGACACTTACATCTTTATGATTAATTGAACATCGTGTATATCTTTGGGTGTAACATTAAAGGTTGGTGCTGGTAATGCAGTGAGGTCATAGTGTTACATATTGGGCATAATACTATTAAAATATAAAGATCAGTGTTAGTTTAAAGAAGTTAAGGCTTAGAATATACAGAAATGTTCAGTGCTTGTCTTAACATAAGATTAAGTGCATTAATTTAGGGAGCATGTGAAGGTAAAAGTTGTACATACTTGAATGAAATTTGGCTTAAATTGTAAAGTGATAAGATTGTTTATAGAGAACATTTATACACATTAGCATACTTGTACAAGATTTTATTTTACAAGAGGACAAAGCTCAGATTAGTTTAAAAATTCCAGTACCTAATATTATTGGTTCAGTACAGGAAATGAGCATTGAAAAAATATGGACTTCTATAGACTTTATCTCAGATACTTTTTGCAATCATAAAAGCTTTTAAACATTTTATATTCTAGTGTAAAAGCAGTGCTTGGCAAGTCAGGCAAATACGGACCTGGAGTTGGGCCTATATGGTTAGATGATGTCAGATGTGCTGGGAATGAGTCATCACTGACACAGTGTAGCCATAGTGATTTTGGTGTCACAGATTGTGATCATACTGAAGATGTTGGCATTGTCTGTGCTACAGGTGAGTCCAGTGCTCTGTTTGGCATTGTCTGTGCTACAGGTGAGTCCAGTGCTCTGGTTGGCATTGTCTGTGCTACAGGTGAGTCCAGTGCCCTGGTTGGCATTGTCTGTGCTACAGGTGAGTCCAGTGCTCTGGTTGGCATTGTCTGTGCTACAGGTGAGTCCAGTGCTCTGGTTGGGTTGTATGCTACAGGTGAGTCCAGTGCTCTTGAGACTAGCTTTATAATTGGCACAGTGTAGCCATAGTTACTTTGGTGTCACGGGTTGTGATCATACCTAATTGTTGGCATTGTCTGTACTACTGCGTTCAGTTCTGTAGAGACTAGCTTGAACTGACATAGTGTAGTCATAGTTACTTTGGTGTCAGTCAGATTGTGATCATTCTGAATGTGTAGGAGTTGTCTATGCTACGGTTGTGTCAGGTGCCAGGCGTTAGTCATCACTGACAGAATGTTATCATAAAGACTTGGATGTCAACAAGTTGTGATCATAGGAAATAATTCAAAATAATGTCATAAAATCAGCTTAAAATTAGTGAACCTTTTTCAGTAAGGGCAGATGTCTAGGAAATAAGCACAATACATCTTTCTTTAATCATATGATGTTATATTACTTGAGAAGTTCCATTTGAACCTACTTTCTATTTATAGATACTGTTTCTATATAACAAAGTGTCATGAAGTCTGTAATTTTCCCACAGACTTGCATTAAGAAAGCTTGCATGTGATCCAAGTTTTTCAAATCAGTCTAGCAAAATGTTCAGTTCATGGCCCTATAGTTCTTGTTCTGTTTAGACCAGATTTTCTTTGCACACCTTTAAGAATTGTATAAAGAAACTGGGTATATGCTGTTAAAAGGATAGTTCAGTACTTGCAGATGGAAGAGAATTCTTGCATTGAAAGAAGTGTGCACTTATATTTCTAAAAAAAAATTGCGGTCACTTGTGTAAGTTTCAAAAAAGAAAAAAAGTTATAAAATCTAAATCTTACCTAGCAAACTAGCTTTATTTTTGTAAACCAGACTTTAGCTATTTCTTTTTATATCAGCTGTACAACTCAAACTGGGACCTCTGCGTTTGAGAAATGGAACAACTACTCGTAATGGTCGTCTAGAAGTCAAAAACAATGGAGTATGGGGAACTGTTTGTGACGATGGCTTTGGACTTGCTGAGGCCCAGGTTGCCTGCCGAGAACTTGGTATTCCAACGTATGTACCAGTTCAGTCTAATTTTGTCACAATTTTTTAGGAGATCAGAGGTCCAATAACCATGTTTCCATGTTTGCTCCGTATCGTTTTAACTCTAGTTTTTCAGTAAGCTTTGCCAAAATGTTTGCCATAATGAGATGCAAATGGGGATAGTAACATTCAGTCATGCTGGTTCAAAGTCTGCACATCTCTGTGGGATGTGGCCAGATACTAAATATCAGTCAACATTATGAAAAAAAAATTGTGTTTTACCTAAGTTAATGCTACAATCCTTAACCTGCTAAATTTGTAAAATGGACTGGAACATCATTCAATTAGGGCAATACAATTGATTATTTGAAGGGATGTTCACTGAAAATTTACTGACTGAATAGCGAACAGTGCAGACTATGATCAGCCTTCACTGATGTGCAGACTGATCTTTGTCTGCACTGGTTGCAAAGGCAGAATCATTTTACTACAACCAAAAGGGTAAGTCACAGAAAGAAAAACCAAATGAGTTCTGCATAGTAGCTCACTCATTGAGCAACATTTGTTTATGCAAAACTGTAATCAGTTGTCACCAACAGGCTAAAGGTTAATGAGTCCATTTTCCTGACTGATCATCGAAAATAATCTGATACGGGTTTTTGTCAATTTTCGATTATTGATCGAATTGCTTTTTTGATAATGTGAAATGAAAATATATGTAATGATTACTGCTTCTTTATGTGGCAGCTAAGCATTTTATGAATAAATACATGTTCGTCTATGAAAAGGCAAAAAAGATTAACCATTATTAACGCAGGTTTCCAGACAAAACTGGAAAACCACAAACTGCAAACTAAGATAACTCATGACAGGAGGTCTTTCCACCCTAGATTTCTTCCTGTAAACCAAATTATTTCCACACAAGACTGTCCATTGCCAAATATCCGTCTGGAGCTGTCAGATTTGTCTGATCTGTCATGGTTTTGAGAAACTACACTACAACCAAAAGGGTTGATTCTGCCTTTTAGAGCAGTGCAAACCATGATCAGCCTGAACATCTGTGCAGGCTGATCATGGTCTGCACTGTTCACAGTTCAGTGAGTAAACAACCCTTAAAGTAGTAAATGGTACTGTCAAAATAGAATGATAGACCAATCCATAAATAAAATTTAGCAGGGTAAAAGTTAAAATAACAACAGGATATGTTACTTTACAGTGCTGTTGCTGTACCACTGTCCAATGCTTACTATGGTGCTGGTACAGGACCTATCTATGTTGATGAGATCAACTGTATTGGGAATGAAACAAATATTGGTCAGTGTGACAGGAAACCACTGGGTGTTAATGACTGTGGACATGACGAGGATGCTGGACTTATGTGTCTTGGTATGTGTTGTATGAGTTCCTGTTGACATACCTTGATGTATGTGTTAAGGACTGGGCTTCCTCATGAATTTTATTTCAGAATTCAAACTGATAATTTTATGTCAGAATTCAGACTGATAAATTTTATGTTTTGGATTTCAATTTGATAAATCCTATGTCAGAATATTTACAGATAGATCTAATGTTAGAATTTAGACTGACTTCTCATGTATCAGTATCATGCTGATCAGTCTGAGTCAAATGATGGTTGTTTCAAGAAACAATCCAAAGTTGATTTCTAGAACATTTTAATATTACAGAAATAATAACTGAAGCTCTAGGCATATTGAGTTGCATAAGCAGTGAAAATCTTTTCTTGTGTAACATATTTACAAATGTAACAGCTCTCAGTCAATGCACACTCTCTATGAGTTCCTAAACTTGTTTTGTTTCAGCACATGCACCTACAAGTGGTATAAGTATAAGATTAGCTGGTGGACTGAGTCGTAGGTCAGGACGGGTTGAGATCAGGTACCAGGGTGTCTGGGGTTCCATCTGTGATGATTCCTGGGATGATCGTGATGCAACTGTCATCTGCAAACAAATTGGATATTCGTAAGTAGCATCAGTCCTGCTTAACAATGTTTCATTAAAAGGATAAAAGTTTTTGAGGTAAAGAGTAAGTTTTATATCATTAACATTGCACTGAAAAGAAACAGAACTGGAAAAAAGATGAATGTTTCCTCTAAAACAGATTTTAACGTTAAAGTCGTAAGTCAGTTAGTAGATAACGCAGATGAAAAAATGTTGAGATGTATATCATATGATTCTTTATTGCAGGAGTGGTACAGCACTGAAGTCTATTGGTACAGGCCGGGGTCCAATATGGATGGATGATGTGGAATGTGTTGGTACAGAATCAAACATTGCAAATTGCCCATTTAAAGGTTGGGCTGAAAATGACTGCGATCACTCTGAAGATGCTGGTGTTAATTGTAACGATAGTAAGTCAAGAGTTATTTTCCTTGTTCATATAATAGCAGATAAATTCCATTGTCTTTATTTTAAATAGAGCATGCTTGAAGTTTGTTTTTAATGAAAATGATCTTGTTTTCTTTCCATATTTATACATTCATGAAAAAAACAACAGATATGTAAATAAGAGACAACCAAACAATCATTATACATTTATTGGCATTGTAGTTTATGTACTGAATGATCCAAAAATGGAATAACCCGGTGAGTTCAAACATATGGATCTGCACATCGAGCAATTTACAAGTATTGCAAAACAACTAGAAAGTAACTTAGAAAAAATACAGTAATGGTTCAATTTTGAACATTGTCTTTCATAATCGAAGTCATAATTGAAGTCGTCAAAGAAACAGAATGGCCTCATTCTTTATAATCATGCACCAGTCGTTAAGTACTTAGTACACTTAGAAAACTTAAAATCCCTGTTACAGGGATGTTTTTTCACAGTTTATCAAAATAGATCTGCAGTTCACAGTTAAACTCCGTAAAATCAAATATGGGCAGAAATGGCGCAAATATAATTTTTCTTTTTGTTTGCAGCTACGGTTCAGAACTACAAGGTACGACTAGCAAATGGGCCAAGTACAATTGAAGGTCGTGTGGAAGTATTTGTTGGTGGAAATTGGGGTCCTGTTTGTGATGATAGCTGGACGAACGCTGACGCCCAGGTTGTGTGTCGAATGCTTGGTGCAACAACGTAAGTATCCTGGTATCCTGTGTTCTCAACAGTCTAACAAAAACAGGCATATTTAAAAAATAAATAAGATTAATTCATCTTTCAAATTACCATTTCCTCAAAAGTTTACCCCTTCCTGATCATCCTGCTTTAAAAAATACACGTTTTTATTTTCGTTGAGTTCATAGTAGCACATTTTATCAGTGACCTACTTTCTAGTTCCAGGAAGCACCTGTCATATATTCCCGAGCTATATATAGAAACTGATATTTTTACCATTTCTGTTAAAATCACTGTTGTGAAACTGTGTCACTGCAAAAAGTATATAATTTTGAAATATCACCTGTTTTATAAAAATAGCATTTTTCATTATTTTCTTAATATTTCTAAACTAAAACAAAGGGTATGTAGAAATGATATGGTTGCCCGGCAACTTATCTGACAATTGAAATAATTCGAAAACCCCAAATTGCTACATATTTTTCAGAACCTATATACCCATATCAATATCAAAAGGCTATAGGCTGAACTTCTTTGAACAGTTAACACTTTTCCTCTAAAATATTTCCTTTACAGACAACCCTGATTTATATCTGAGAAAATAAATATGTGTTTCAGTTCTTTCACGTAACGCCTATTGCTACTTTACGCAGTCACCATCTCTTACAGTTGAAATCAGGCAGATTGATGTCATCATGGTTTATTTGATTCACTTCCGATGTAGAAATTTTGATAGCAGTAATGTTGCTTGATGGAAGATATATGGAGATATACCAATTTTTAAACCATGTTAAAAGTTTTAAGATTTTCTAACTTAATTACATAATTTGATATCAGACTGAAACTGTCTTGCTCAGACTCGAGGTAAACTGTTTATTTTTTCATTTTTAAAACAGCAGACACGATGTTTACACTCTTGTGTATTTACTTGTGAGGATTATGTTGCATGCAAAAATATACTGGCCATTTCCATAATAGCTTGAGAATACATGTATGTCGAGAACACATGACGTCAGGATACCTCTTTTCTAGTTTTGGTAAAAAGCAAATAAACTTCCAGTGTCAATGACGATTTTTGTTTTGTTTTAATGAACAGCATAACAGCGTGTTTATATGGTTATTTTATGTGTAGTTGGAAGCTTATCTGCTATTTAATAATGAACATTTAAGTTTGAAACTGTCAACAAGTATTTCATTACAATTAGTATTGTCATTTCTACTATTTCTGATTTTATATCTAAATGATTTTTTTTCCACTTTTTTGTTGCCAGTGATGGGGCTACAGCCTATGGCAGAGCTAAGTATGGACAGAGTAATTCCAGCTTTGTGTTAGATCAGGTCAACTGTGTGGGAACAGAGACTAATCTAGGACAGTGTCCGTCTAATCCACCGTTACTACACAACTGTAACCATGGGGAAGAGGCTGGTGTCATGTGCAGAGGAGGTATAATATTTGAAAGTTTACTGTTCCTTTATTGTGATAGGAAACATACAATCACATCAGCACATGGAATGGATAAGTGCTTCTTCAAAATGTGCCATTGCGCACTTTTCATGCTGAGGTGATGATATGTCCTATTTTTTCTTTCCAGTTTTATTTTGTTTGTGGTTGTATTCATCCACGCAGAAATCATTACTTATTTTTTTAGTTAAATCACAAAATTATTGATTGACACCCTAACCAGCCTGACATCAACTACCTAACCAGCCTAATACCAAGCGGGATTTGTGTTGAGAATTTACTAGAAGAGAACCTACTTCTCCTGACTTGCACCAGATTTTACAACATTCTAGAAATGTTAACCTTTCCTTTAAAATCATTAGAACAAAAATGATTCTTTCATTGATAAAATATTTATCTCATTAATTCTCATGAAGTTCCAAATGAACATGAACAGATTTCTTCCAGGTCAAGTGACAAGCCTACAGGTTAGACTGGTAGGGGGAAGTAACTCTAATGAAGGTCGTGTGGAAGTGAGATATAATGGAACATGGGGGACTGTCTGTGACGACAACTGGAATATACATGATGCTCAGGTTGTCTGCAGTATGCTCCAGTTCCCTGCGTAAGTCTACCGGTATTCTCTTACCTGTTATGTCTGTCTTCTTACTGAATGAAGTCTGCTTTCTTGCCCAACATAACTCAGTTACTAGTCATACATCTGTTCTCTTACTCTTGATATCAGTTCTCTCATCTTCAGTGTCAGTTGTATGATCATTGATCTCAGTTCACTTTTATAAGGTATCAGTTGTCTTACCCCTGATATCATACACAATGCTTTAGTTAGATTGAAAAAAAATGTTACCAAGTAAAATGTTCATTCTAGTCAATTCCGTGTATAAATGAAAATACTGAGAAGTCAAAGAGGTGGCTTTTAATGATCTAATTTAGTGGACACATTAATATATTTTAAACAGACAAACTGCAAGACCAAGGATGGGAGGATTTTTTGGTCAGGGTACCGGACAAATCTGGTTAGATGATGTAAACTGTATAGGTAACGAGACTTCTCTTGCACTGTGTGGACATGCTTCCTGGGGAACCAACAACTGTGGACACTCGGAAGATGCCGGAGTTGTATGTGGAGGTAAATACATATAGTGCTTCTTTACCATGTATGATTGTTCAGTTGTAAATTCATATGATTTATACATCACTGGATAATGTTGTTGTTTACAAACTTGCTTTAGACTAGAACTTATCATTTTGGTATTGTTTCCATTCCTTCTGGTTCATAAAAGTTGACAGGTTAAGATTTTAATGCACAGACTTGTAGAAAATTCCAATAATAATCATCTTGTAAAAGTTGTCTTTGTGATTTATGCCTGTCGTATCTCACTTTAGTCCCTGAACTCCGGTCTGAACTGAAGAAAATAAAAGGGCTATATGTACATAAATGTTATTTTATAAAAGTCTCCCTTGGGATTTTCAAGGAGTTTCTCAGACAATGTCTGATATTCTATCAGGAATGAATTCTAAATTCTCTACAACAACTTGTATTTGTTTATATCTGGTCACCATTTCCAAATGATCTCCATGAATGTTCGAAGAACTACAGAAATTGTTTGTGTTTTGATTCTGAAAAATACCTGTAGTCATCAGCAGGACATTTAACAATTATTATACCCCTAGATTTGCATGTGAAGGCATATTTCAAAACTTTACAGTGGATATTCAATTAACAATACATGCCCTATGCAAGTAACGTCCTACATTTCCATGTACCTGTGCAGGTATGAAATCTCAATTTCTGTTGCTATATTTTCTAAACCTGTGGTTCTGTTTACTTCTTTTATACTTATCATTGATTAAATAATATTTATTGTAGGTGTTACACGGACCAGTCCTATACGACTTGCCAATGGTACTACACGTGCTGAGGGTCGTGTTGAAATTTTCCACAATGGGACATGGGGCACTATTTGCGATGATCAAGTGGACAGAAACTTTGCACAAGTTATTTGCAGACAACTCGGTTATCCAATGTAAGTCAAGCAAAAATTTCAAAATATTTTTGTATGAAAATATTTTTTTGTTTGTTTTTTTTAAATAGAAAATTAAAATTATATTTTCATAGTTTATCTAAATTCCGTAGTTTTTTTAGCTCATCTGATTTTTTGAAAAAAAATGATGAGTTATTGTCATCACTTGAGCGGTTGTCGGCGTCGGCGTCGGCGTCGGCGTCGGCGTCTGCGTCGGCGTTGCCTGGTTAAGTTTTATGTTTAGGTCAGCTTTTCTCCTAAACTATCAAAGCTATTGCTTTGAAACTTGGAATACTTGTTCACCATCATAAGCTGACCCTGTATAGCAAGAAACATAACTCCATCTTGCTTTTTGCAAGATTTATGGCCCCTTTTGTACTTAGAAAATATCAGATTTCTTGGTTAAGTTTTATGTTTAGGTCAACTTTTCTCCTAAACTATCAAAGCTATTGCTTTGAAACTTGGAATACTTGTTCACCATCATAAGCAGACCCTGTACGTCAAGAATCATAACTCCATCTTGCTTTTTGCAAGATTTATTGCCCCTTTTGGACTTAGAAAATCAGTTTTCTTGGTTAAGTTTTATGTTTAGGTCAGCTTTTATCCTAAACTATCAAAGCTATTGCTTTAAAACTTGCAACACTTGTTTACCATCATAAGTTGACCCTGTATAGCAAGAAACATAACTCCGTCCTGCTTTTTGCAAGATTTATGGCCCCTTTTTGACTTAGAAAATATCAGATTTCTTGGTTAAGTTTTATGTTTAGGTCAACTTTTTCTCTTAAACTATCAAAGCTATTGCTTTGAAACTTGCAACACTTGTTCACCATCATAAGCTGACCCTGTACAGCAAGCAACATAACTCCATCCTGCTTTTTGCAATAATTATTGCCCCTTTTGGACTTAGAAAATCATTTTCTTGGTTGAGTATTATGTTTAAGTCAACTTTTCTCATAAACTATTAAAGCTATTGCTTTAAAACTTGCAACAGTTTTTCACCATCATAAGTGGACACTGTACATCAAGAAACATAACTCTATCCTGCTTTTTGCAAGAATGATGGCCCTTTTTAGACTTAGAAAATCATGGGTAGGACAATATTTCTATTACACAAAAAAAATCAGATGAGCGTCAGCACCCGCAAGGCGGTGCTCTTGTTTCTCTTTATATTCAATTAGAGGGAGAAATAGAAAAACTTGAAGAAGCAAGACATCAGTATAACTCACAAAGATAAATGCTTGACTGTACATACAATCAGGTGGCAAGTGGAAATGATACAATGCACATAAAACACTCCCCAAGATGAAGTTTTTCAAATCAGTAGTGACTGTTTGCTTTTGTATTGCCATCTATTTTCTCTGTCATTTCTCCATCTCAAATTACTTCCACCATTTTTGTGGGGAAAACTGTTAGGATGTTAGGGGAAGATAAAGTGCTGCATTGTATGAAGGTAAAGATAAATTTTGTTTATCATAGCTTTTGAAATTACCTTTGCCTTTTCCTAATTGTATCTTAGGAGTGCATACATTAACAATATAGTACACTGCACATGTAATTTCAGAGATAATGTTGCAATGAGAAAGGAGGCATTTTTTGGTCCGGGTAAAGGTCAGATCTGGTTGGATGATGTGACGTGCCAGGGCGATGAATCTGTGCTAGATAATTGTGTATACGCCAACTGGGGCGTCAATAACTGTGGGCATAATGAAGATGTCAGTGTTATATGTCAAGGTAAGCTCCTTAAAGCTCCATGTAGGTTTAAGTATTTTCTATTGTTAAACTTCTTATAAAATCACTTTGTCAAATTACATGTTTTAGAAACACTACCTGGTGGCATTTTTGCTCCAATAATTACCCAGTATACAAATAAGTTTGTAACATAAATTTCAGCTGAAAATTGCTTGCTTTAAAATCATTACTGGATTAATATTGTTTTCTTTCACTGAATTCTTCCAGTTCCAACTGTCCAGATCAGACTGGTTCCACCACCGGGCGGCGCAGCAAATCAAGGTCGCATAGAGGTATACTACAACAATACCTGGGGCACAGTCTGTGATGATGGGTTTGATTCAAAAGCTGCTGGAGTTGTCTGTGGAATGCTTGGATTCTCCAGGTACCTAACATTCAAATTATTTGTTCTGCATATTTTTTCATATGTTTTTTATATGCATATAGTGGATATCCATTTTATGGGAATGTCTTACATGCACCTATGCTTTTACAGATTGCACCATCAATGATGTGTGTCCTTAATTTACCAACCTGGTTTTGTTTTAAATGTTCTATAGGGGACATTTAGGGGTCAAGAAATTCAATGGAACATTTTCATTCATTTTTCAAAAGATTGCAAACCATGCGGTCATTTCTCATGCTTGTAGTAAATCTCTGTATGATAATAATGTAAAGGGTCTGCTAAAATTTGTTCAATAAATTAAGCATGTTTCTTCCTTGAAAATTAATCTGCATGTTTGAACATTCAGATTTTGGTTTAAGAAGTACATTTGAATGTTTATGGCTTATAAATGTTAATAACTTGAAATGTTAATAACTTGAAATGTTCTAAAACAGCTTACACCTCAGATGCTTATTGAAATAAAAAATGAAATTCTAAACATAGGAGTGCATGTTTCAGTATGATTATTATGTCTCCCTGCCCCCCCCCCCCCCCCCCCCCCGGGGGGGGGAGACATATTGTTTTTGCTCCGTCCGTCCATCCGTACGTCACACTTCATTTCCGACCAATAAATGGAGAATCATTTGACCTAGAACCTTCAAACTTCATAGGATGGTAGGGCTTGTGGAGCAGACGACCCCTATTGTTTTTGGAGTCACTCCATCAAAGGTCACAGGGGCCTGAACATGGAAAACCATTTCCGATCAATAACTTGAGAACCACTTGACCCAGAATGTTGAAACTTCATAGGATGATTGGACATGCAGAGTAGACGACCCTTATTGATTTTGAAATGACTTTGTTAAAGGTCAAGGTCACAGGGGCCTGAACATGGAAAACCATTTCTGATCAATAACTTGAGAACCACTTAACCCAGAATGTTGAAACTTCATAGGATGATTGGACATGCAGAGTAGATGACCCCTATTGATTTTGGGATCACTCTATTAAAGGTCAAGGTCACAGTGGCCTGAACATGCAAAACCATTTCCGGTCAGTAACCTGAGAACCACTTGACCCAGAATGTTGAAACTTCATAGGATGATTGGACATGCAAAGTAGATGACCCCTATTGATTTTAAGGTCACTTATTTAAGGTCAAGGTCACAGCAGACAGAATATGGAAATCCATTTCCAGTCAATAACTTGAGAACCATTTGACCTAGAACCTTTAAACTTCATAGGGTGATAGGACTTAAAAAGTATATGACCCCTATTGTTTTTTGGATCACTCCATCAAAGGTCAAGGTCACAGGGGCCTGAACATGGAAAACCATTTCCGCTCAATAACTTGATAACCACTTGACCCAGAATGTTGAAACTTCATAGCATGATTAGACATGCAGAATGACCCCTGTTTGATTTTGGGGTCACTCTATTTAAGGTCAACGTCGCAGCAGACAGAACATGGAAATCCAATTTTGGTCAATAACTTGAGAACCATTTGACCTAGAATCTCCAAACTTCATAGGGTGATAGGACTTGCAAAGTAGATGACCCCTATTATTGTTTATGGGGTCACTCCATCAAAGGTCAAGGTCACAGGGAGCTGAACATAGAAAGCTTCCATTCAATAACTTGAGAACCACTTGACCCAGAATGTTGAAACTTCATAGGATGATTTGACATGCAGAGTAGATGACCCCTACTGATTTTTGGTAACTCAATCAAAGATCAAGGTCACAGGGGCCTGAACATGGAAAACCGTTTCCAGTTCATAACTTGAGAACCACTAGACCCAGAATGTTGAAACTTAGTGGGATGATTGGACATGCCAAGTACATGATCCCTATTGCAGCCAACCATCAGTGTCTCTTTGACTTTTGTACCTGTCCCCTATTGACTTCTTGCCTATATGACTATGCATTGGGGGAGACATGCGCTTTCCTACAAAAGCATCTTCTACTTTATTTTACTTTTAGGCTTGGTGCTGTGGTTAAAGGGGGTGCATTTTTCCAGCAGGGCTCTGGACCTATCCTGCTGGATGATCTACACTGTTTAGGTCAGGAAACAAACATTCTACAGTGTGATGCCAAGGGGTGGGGCAGAAACAACTGTGGTCATGATGAGGATGTCGGAGTTATCTGTCAGACATGTGAGTACTGGTGTACTTCTTTTCTGTCATTTTCTTTACGGGCTGTTTGATAGATACCTGGAAGGTTGAGCCACCTATTTTTCATTTCTATCAAATTTTGATTTAACCCTCATCCTGCTAAATTTCTATAATGAACTTGAACATCTTTCAATCCGGACAGTACCATTAACTGTAAAAAGGGGTGCTTACCAAAAAGATAGTGACTGAATGGCGAACAGTGCAGATCATGATCTACACTGTTCGCAAAGGCAGAATCAATCGTGTCCAGCATGATGAGGGTTAAAGTGGCTGTGTAAATATATACCTTACTTCCATGAAATGGGATTGGTTGTTTAATAACAGACTAGTGTGCTACAGTTTTATCACATCCAATGTAAGAATCACTAGATAACCTTGCATGCTATTTCTTAGCTTTCTATGTGAATACAAGTGTCTGTTATCAGCAAGAAAAGCACAATCATATTAGTAGCCTGGAAAAAAGTCATTGAAATAAAATGGTGGTTCTAATTCGTAAACTGATGAAGAATTATGCATTTTTTTCATATCATTAGACTAATAAGAAAGGATTTATCCGGTGAATTTCATTCTGTAAAAGAAATACCGGTACAGTAGTTTATTGAAAAACCAGTACCACCAGAATTAATTGCTTTTTGATTTATATTTACATGATGTGAAAGAATCGTTTTCATTGCTGATTGTTTCTTTTTCGTTTCCATATCAGTTTCATAATAGCAAAAGCTTCCAAGGACCATTAAAAATTCAAAGTCAAAACATTTAGAAGAATATAAAAATGTTTGTTAAAAGAATTGCATGGATTTATCTGAACTGATATAAAATATGTTTTTGTTAATGCTTGATAGCAAAATTTTCCAAATGAATATTTTGTATTTATTCTTGTATATGTATTACAGCCTCATTATCAACCGTAAGACTGGTTGGTGGATCTAGCCAGTATACAGGACGTGTTGAAGTGCTCTATAATGGAACTTGGGGCACAGTCTGTGATGATTATTTCACAAACAAGGCTGCCAAGGTTGTCTGCTCAATGCTACATTACCCATCGTATGTACTTCTTTTATGATCATGTTTTTCATAATCATATTGTTTAAATGTTTTATTATGTTATTGCCTTGTTATTCATTTTAATGTTCTTTATTGTCCTGTTGTTCACTATGAGGGACTTCATTGTCCTGTCATTCATAACCATGTTTTTCATTGTCTTATTGTTCATTATCCTGCTTCATATTCTGAAGCTGATTTTGAAAAGAAGACCACTTTTGTAACTATCAGTATGTGCACAAAAATGAAGACATTTTAAAACTTCTTGTTTATACAGCAATTTCCTGAAAAATACTTCTACAGCCATTAAGCAAAAGTACTTCACCAAGTATTGAATTTAGTAAGTTTTAAGTTAATGTGAAAAGAAATTTCCAGGGAAGTATTCAGTTAAAATTCTCTCCCAAATTATTGTGTGTAGGATATTTGCAGTGTTTTTTGTTAAACTTATCAACGTTGCATTTTCAGCGCTGGAGCATACAAAGTAACACGTGGAGGCTGGTCTAACCCTCCAACTAAGATCTGGCTAGACAATCTTGTGTGTACTGGAAATGAATCTTCTATAGCTAATTGTCGGCACAATAACTGGGGATCAAACAACTGTGGTCATAATGAAGATATTGGTGTCTTCTGTACTGCTAGTAAGTTTACTTGCTCATAAAAAAGTAGTCACTTGATACCCTTTACTTGCTCATAAAAAAATAGTCACTTGATACCCTTTACTTGCTCATAAAAAAGTAGTCACTTGATACCCTTTACTTGCTCATAAAAAAGTAGTCACTTGATACCCTTTACCTGCTCATAAAAAATGAGTCACTTGATACAGTGAAATCATTAATTTTCGTGGGGGACTAATTTTCATGGTTGAGTCAATCCACGAAATTTTATCCCAATGAACAAGTAAAATTCCCATTTATTTTATGTTCAAAAGTTGAAATCCGCGAATTCATATCCCCACGAAACTGCCATTTGGACCAAAACCACGAAATTTCATGCCCACGAAATTTAATGATTTCACAGTACCCTTTACCTGCTCATGAAAATTGAGTCATTTGATACCCTTTAATACCTGCATTTGAAAAAGGAGTCACTTGGTACCCTTTAGCTGCTCATAAAAAATGAGTCACTTGATACCCTTTACCTGCTTCTAAAAATTGAGTCACTAGATACCCTTTAATACCTGATTTTGAAAAATGAGTCACTTGATACCCTTTACCTGCTTATAAAAATTGAGTCACTAGATACTTTTTACCTGCTTACAAGTATAAAAACTGAATCACTTTAAGCCCCTTTAAAACTGTCAGTGAGCATATTACTCAGGTCAAATCAGTATTATATGATTATGACATTTGCTGTTTTGAAAAAAAGAAGAAAGATGTGGTGTGATGTTTTTGATTCTTACCATTAAATTTTCCAAAATGGAATGAATATATGACGAGTTTTCCTGTAAGTGATTTCAATTTTTTTTTCATTGAAATCCTATATTTCTCTCTTACATGATCTGTAAAAATGGCATGTTGGCAACAAATCCTTTGGTAACAGTGGAATTCAGCTATGTTGAAACTTCTAGTAATGACAATCTTTAAAACAGTTTTCTGAATGGTGTTGTAAACAATGAACATGACATTGTGTTTTATAGCTACCACACCTGCAACAACACCAACGACACGTCTACCACCATCCACTCCCAGCCCCTCTAGTGTATTTGTGAGGCTTGTTGGTGGAAGCAATGCATATGATGGCCGTGTTGAAGTGTATGCCTTCAATCAGTGGGGAACAGTTTGCGACGATCAATGGAACTCCAGCAGCGCTAATGTTGTCTGTGGCATGCTGGGATATCAGAGGTAAACTGACATACCTCAGTTACCATTTGTTATAAAGTATGATCACCATTATATAGCTGGACTGTGGAGGTTTAGGGACTTATGCTAAGTCATGTTTATTTAACAAATGATTTATTGCTGTTTGAATGACTTACTTTTGCAAAGTTTGCTGTTGTACAGATAAAGTAAAATAAAAGTTTATTTGTTTATTAAGATGATTTAAAATGCAAGATGAAATAAAGTATCTTGTATGATTTCATTGCAAGTACTATAACACTGTATTACATGGACTGTCTGTTTGAGATTAACACTAACAATTTGTACGGTTAGAACTGGAGCTGCAGCCAGAAGTAGTGCATACTTTGGGCAAGGAAGTGGTCAGATCTGGCTTGACAACGTTC
The DNA here is from genome assembly GCF_021730395.1 of Mercenaria mercenaria. Classification (NCBI taxonomy): domain Eukaryota; kingdom Metazoa; phylum Mollusca; class Bivalvia; order Venerida; family Veneridae; genus Mercenaria; species Mercenaria mercenaria. The sequence goes on along the minus strand of NC_069375.1, from coordinate 17,165,310 downwards.
ATTGCCATGGTAATGAGAGGTCCATAGCAACTTGTCCAGCTAATGCTTGGGGAGCACATAACTGTGGACATCAGGAGGATGCTGGGATTTCCTGTGCAACAGGTACAATACCACTCAATTATATGTACATAAGATATATATATATATTTTTATGACAGTTTAAAAAAATGATTATAACACATTACTCACACCTCAGTTGTTACCAAAGATGATCCAAGTCATTTAACTGTAAATGATTCAGTCATGTATACAATAAATATAATCTAGAACATCATAAGCAATGGTGTGGACTTTTTTTATACCGATACAACAAATATTAGTTACAAGGATTATTTGACCAATGTCCCGATGACGTGTTTGCTATATCTGAGTTTTACTGCATCAGTGTTCTAATTTCTTTCATTTATTATATGCAGTGATTAAGTGTGCACACACTAAAAGCAGCCTCAGTGTAATTCATTCTCAGGTGATCAGTACCTTTTATTTGTTTTATGTTTATTACTGAACAATGTAATAAATGTTCAAGTAAGTACTGATTTTGTGTTATAGATAGTTTACCAGATGGCTTCCTCTTATTTACCGACTCCAGCCAGAAACAGATATACCGCATGGACCTGACAACACAAAGTTATGTGACAATACCTTTGTCAGGGCATGACAAACCTATAGCCATAGATTATGACTATATTGATGGAAGAATCTACTGGACTGATGTTGGTATTAAACAAATTAGAAGTGCCTCTATCAATGGAAACTCAGAAAAAACAGTCTTGATCCTTGATTCTGGTGAGTTTCTTTGCTTATCTATTGTCTTCAAAATAGACTTGCTTATAATGTTTTGCTCTGTCACATAGGAGGGTGAGTCGAAGAATATAAGACTAAATTTGGGGACCAGTCCCAGTGTTGAAGCCTCTGATTGGTCAGTTTCTAGACCAGTCTCAGTATGGAAGCCTGTGATTGGTCAGTTTCTAGTTTGAAATTAGAATCAACCAATCAGATGCTAGTGTTTTGAGACTGGTCCTCTTCCTCAGTTTTATAGCCTTGAAATAAAGCCTACATATCTGAAGCAATATTGCACAGCTGTCAAACTTTTATTCAGAATTGGATGATGGCATTTTATCACAGTTTCTGTAATATTAATGTGCACATTGTCACAGTTTACATGTTAATCTTATTAGATGCTTTATATTCTGCATTTCTCAGACTCAGTGCCTGATGGTATAGCTGTGGATTCCAAGTCAAGACTTATCTTCTATACCGACACCGGGAAGAATAAAATCTATGTTGTCACTTTAGATGGGTCCGCCTCAGCTGAAATCATAAACTCTGACTTAGACCAGCCAAGAGCTATAACAGCTGATCCAAATAAAGCGTGAGTGTAAACTTGTTTGTAATTGAGTGGCTGTGTGAGTGTATTTCTGAGAAAGAACAGATTTTACACTCAGTTTAAACAGGTCAGTTATATAATAAGATGCATATAGAAACAATGTTAGTACCTTGAAATAGAGGGGAACATTTCGACTGCTTAGAATTACAAAGTCAAGTCAGAAGAATTTTTGTGACCTGTATGACCTTATAATTCTATTAAAGTATCAGTTTGCAATTTTTTCTACCATAAGTGTTACATATCAAACGCCCCTTTTAATTTTTATGCCCCCGAAGGGAGGCATATAGTTTTTGAACCGTCTGTCAGTCTGTCGGACTGTCAGTCTGTCCGCAATTTTCGTGTCCGGTCCATATCTTTGTCATCGATGGATGGATTTTCAAATAACCTGGCATTAATGTGTACCACAGTAAGACGATGTGTCGCGCGCAAGACCCAGGTCCGTAGCTCAAAGGTCAAGGTCACACTTAGACATTAAAGGATAGTGCATTGATGGGCTTGTCCGGTCCATATCTTTGTCATCGATGGATGGATTTTCAAATAACTTGGCGTGAATGTTTACCACAGTAAGACGACGTGTCACGCGAAAGACCCAGGTCTGTAACTCAAAGGTCAAGGTCACACTTAGACTTTAAAGGATAGTGCATTGATGGGCGTGTCCGGTCCATATCTTTGTCATCGATGGATGGATTTTCAAATAACTTGGCATGAATGTGTACCACAGTAAGACGACGTGTCGCGCGCAAGACCCAGGTTCGTAGCTCAAAGGTCAAGGTCACACTTAGACATTAAAGGATAGTGCATTGATGGGCATGTCCAGTCCATATCTTTGTCATCGATGGATGGATTTTCAAATAACTTGGCATGAATGTGTACCACAGTAAGACGAGGTGTCGCACGCAAGACCCAGGTCTGTAACTCAAAGGTCAAGGTCACATTTAGACTTTAAAGGATAGTGCATTGATGGGCGTGTCCGGTCCATATCTTTGTCATCCATGGATGGATTTTCAAATAACTTTTCATGAATGTGTACCACAGTAAGACGACGTGTCACGCGCAAGACCCAGGTCCATAGTTCAAAGGTCAAGGTCACAGACGTTAAAGGTCATTTTTCATGATAGTGCATTGATGGGCATGTCCGGGTCCATATCTTTGTCATTCATGCATAGATTTTAAAATAACTACGCATGAATGTGTGACACAGTAAGACGACGTGTCGCACGCAAGACCCAGGTCCGTAACTCAAAGGTCAAGGTCACATTTAGACTTTAAAGGATAGTGCATTGATGGGCGTGTCCGGTCCATATCTTTGTCATCCATGGATGGATTTTCAAATAACTTGGCATGAATGTGTACCACAGTAAGACGACGTGTCACGCGCAAGACCCAGGTCCGTAGCTCAAAGGTCAAGGTCACACTTAGACGTTAAAGGTCATTTTTCATGATAGTGCATTGATGGGCATGTCCGGTCCATATCTTTGTCATTCATGCATGGATTTTAAAATAACTACGCATGAATGTGTGACACAGTAAGACGACGTGTCGCGCGCAAGACCCAGCTCCGTAGGTCAAAGGTCTTAAACTCTAACATAGGCCATAACTATTCATTCAAAGTGCCATCGGGGGCATGTGTCATCCTATGGAGACAGCTCTTGTTTATTACTTGACAGACTTGGTTGAAATGTTTACAGAAAATCACCCATTAGGTGTAGATGTAAAGTCATTTTAAAGGAACATAATTCCTAGAGTTACATAGCCCTTTGTTAATTATTAACAGCTGAGAGACACTGTCTACTACTTCTAGGAGGGAATGAGTATAAATGAAAACATTCCGAGGGGGATGAAAAAATGTTTAACTCGTATTAATAAAGGAGATAAGACAGTTGTACATTCAGCCTTCCATTTCTGGTTAATGTTACTTACTTGAAGGAGGGACCTAGGTTAAATGGGTACGTCTCTAGGAAGGACCTAAGTATAATGGATACATCTCTAGGAGGGACTGAGGTTAAATGGATTCATCTATAGGAGGGTCTTAGGTTAAATGGATACAATTCCAGGAGGGACCAAGGTTAAATAGATAAAATTCCAGGAGGGACCCAGGTTAAATAGATACATTTCCAGGAGGGACCCAGGTTAAATAGATACATTTCCAGGAGGGACCATGGTTAAATAGATACATTTCCAGGCATGACCCAGGTTAAATAGATACATTTCCAGGAGGGACCCAGGTTAAATAGATAAAATTCCAGGAGGGACCCAGGTTAAATAGATAAAATTCCTGGAGGGACCAAGGTTAAATAGATACATTTCCAGGAAGGACCAAGGTTAAATAGATACATTTCCAGGAGGGACCAAGGTTAAATAGATAAAATTCCAGGAGGGACCAAGGTTAAATAGATACATTTCCAGGAAGGACCAAGGTTAAATAGATACATTTCCAGGAGGGACCCAGGTTAAATAGATAAAATTCCAGGAGGGACCCAGGTTAAATAGATAAATTTCCAGGAGGGACCAAGGTTAAATAGATACATTTCCAGGAGGGACCCAGGTTAAATAGATAAATTTCCAGGAGGGACCAAGGTTAAATAGATACATTTCCAGGAGGGACCAAGGTTAAATAGATACATTTCCAGGAAGGACCTAGGTTAAATTGATATATTTCTGGTAGGAACCTACATTAAATAGATACATTTCTATGACGGACCTAGGTTAAATAGATACATTTCTATGAGGGACCTAGGTTAAATAGATACATTTCTATGAGGGACTTAGGTTGAATGGATACATTTCCAGGCATGACCCAGGTTAAGTGAATACATTTCTATGACGGACCTAGGTTAAATAGATACATTTCTATGACGGACCTAAGTTAAATAGATACATTTCTATGACGGACCTAGGTTAAATAGATACAATTCTGTGAGGGACTTAGGTTGAATATATACATTCCCAGGCATGACCCAGGTTAAGTGAATACATTTCTATGACGGACCTAGGTTAAATAGATACATTTCTATGACGGACTTAGGTTGAATGGATACATTCCCAGGCATGACCAGGTTAAGTGAATACATTTCTATGACGGACCTAAGTTAAATAGATACATTTCTATGACAGACCTAGGTTAAATAGATACATTTCTGTGATGGACCTAGGTTAAATAGATACATTTCTATGAGGAACCTAGATTGAATGGATACAGTTCTAGTTAATGATGACTATATTAGTTTCTTAGGCGCTTTACATCTTCATGAGTTACAAAGAAGCTGATCATACTTCTCATGTTTAGTTACACAGTTGTTTGTTATTGTTATCAGAAAACTATATTGGTCTGACTGGGGACATCAGCCTAAGATCGAGACATCCAATTATGACGGTTCTAACAGGCGAATAATTGTACAGAATGACCTTACATGGCCTAACGCTATAGCTGTAGATAACAAAGGTTTGTAACTTTTGCTTTATTCTTTGGCCTTTTTTTTGGTCAATAAAACCACACTTATCTGTCTGTGTTTGGTAATACAGTCTGAATTTTCATTTAAGAAATAATTTATAGCAAAATCTTGTTTTAACACTATTTATACACGATGGGTGGTAATACGTCGGGTGAAATAATTTCATATGAAGTTTCACCGCCCGAGTGTATAAATAGTGTTCAAACACGGTTTTGCTATAAATTATTTCGATTCTAATATATCTTTGCATGTATGGCACCAAATGGAAGGTCGTCACACTCCTTTGTTTATACATGCCAGGACTGGAAATGGTAATATGTCTTGTGGAATAGTTCCATTAGGGCGCAAATGAGGGCAAATTATTCTTCACAGCTAATAACCAACTCCGAGTATGTGTAAATTAATTAAGGCAGTTATGCTATGTGACGTTCATTTTAAACATGTTTTAAAGTAAAATATTTGATCAAATTTAAAAGTGCTATTTCTCGATGCATACATGGCGCTAAATATCACGTTGACGTGACATCAACACAATAACATTGTGATGATTAAAGCATTGTTAGTTATATTAGAATTTGGGTTAATAAAACAAACAAATGTATTTAGCTATGAAGGCATGATATAAACTAGCATAAATACTGTTTTTTTTCTTCAAGACTATGTGCAAAATACTTGTCCAGACCACTAAGGTCAGAGGTCAAGGTCACTCATGGAGGTCAGATAGGTTTGTTTGTGTTTGTTTTATATATTCTTAACCTCTAGAAGGATATTCAAAATGCAAGCACAAATTGTTAATGTTTTCTTGTTTTATTACACAGCTGGAATACTTTATTGGGCTGATGGATCAAAGAATAGAATAGAGAAGGCCAATTTAGACGGCAGTAACAGAGTTGTCCTGCACAGAGATATTCAGGCTCACTACTTTGGTCTCGCACTCTATATGAATACACTGTATTACACAGACTGGCAGCAAGGGTATACAGTTTTTCAGAAGATTTTGTTATTATGTCATACATGTTCATGGTCACCATTCAAGATGATGAACCTACGAAAACTTGCCAGTAGAAGCAAATTAAATTTTTCAGGAAAAGATGATAAAAACCAAAGTTACAAACATGTTGAAATTGCAGTTTAGTTTCTAGCGAATCTTAAATACCAGCTTATATAAAAGATGCAGAATTTTTGCAGGTTCACTATTGTCTACTATTGACCAATCGTTGTTTGACATTTTATCAAATGATCAAATTAGGCTTTTCTGAATGGATAGGTGATTTTCATCATTCAAAAATATGGAAGATTAAATGATGGAAAAAAAGCTTGAAATTGCCCAAAATACAAATTTGGCATCATGAAAGGTGGCCATTGATATATATATAAAAAAAAAAAAAGTAGAAACATGACGTAAAGTATATGAAGGAATTTAGCTGTTTTTTACATCATCCTAATAAAATATCAGCTTCAATAGTATAGCTGCATTTTTCTTCCAAATTGAGAACAGCTGTACTGTTTGCCACTGACTAAATATCCATGGTATGTTAATGTTCTAACACAGCTATTCTGCTAGCACACTTTTACACCCTCATAACAGCCAGCCCGCTTAGCTCAATAGGGAGAGCACAGATCTACAGATCGTGGGGTCGTGAAATCGATCCTCGGGCACGATGTTTGTTTTCCATGACAATATGATAAAAGACGTTGTGTCTTACATCATTCACCCTCCACCTCTGATTCATGTGGGGAAGTCGGCATTACTTGAGGAGAACAGGTTTGTACTGATACAGAGTCTGGTAACACTGGTTAGGTTAACTGCCTGCCATTACATAAACTGAAATACTGTTGAATAATGGGGTTAAACCCAAAACAAACAAAAAAAAACACCCTGATAACCAAACTTTAAAAATGCTTTTATATGTATAGGAGGAGTGGGATCAGAGATATGCTGCAGAGCTAAGAGCCCTTAATTATTTCTCTGACACAGTAGTATTTAGAGTTGGGTTGGGGTATTAATCAGTTTCAGAAATAGCTCTAGTTTATCTTATATAAGTTGGTGGCAAAATAAACAAGTTGTAGGTTTATGTATGAAGAGCATTAGTTTAACAGAAATGTATCTTTAAAAAATTATTTTGCCTTTTATCTAGCACAGTGATGAGTCTGCCAACCAGTGGAGGATCAAGTACACGTTTTGGACCCCCGGGATTCCGTAGACTTAATGATATACATGTGCACAAGAATGGATACAATCCTAGTGGTAAATATTTTTGTCTTTTATCATCTGACAGTTATAAATAATTATTGTTAGTCATGTGGCAGATAAAATAATTGTTGTTTATCATGTGGTAGATACAAATAATGGTTGTTGTAATCATGTGTGAAGTACAAATAATTGTTGTTCATCATGTGACAGGTACAAATGATTGTTATTTTTCAGGTGACAGATACAAATAATTGTTGTTTATCAGGTGACAGATACAAATAATTGTTGTTTATCAGGTGACAGGTACAAATAATTGTTGTTTATCATGTGACTTGTGACAGATATAAATAACTGTTGTTTATCATGTGACAGGTATAAATGGCTGTACAAATGGTAATGGTGGATGTAGTCATATTTGCTTACCAAACATTGGAGGAGGCAGGACATGTATGTGTTCAACAGGCATGTCACTTCAGCCTGACGGAATCAGCTGTGGCAACTGTAAGTGACTTCCGTCTTTTAGTCTAGCATTGAGTGTTTGTCATTTTCAAGCAGTGTTTCAATAGGAGGGTAAATGTGTGTGAGCAAGGAGACCGTGTGCTGTTAAAACACTTTTTAATGCATTTTAACATGTAGCCCCAGTCATAATAGCTACTCAATCCCTCAGGATATGTTGGTGCCCTCGTCAGGACGAGATCAGGCACAAACTAATCCATTGAGATTCTAAAGATCTATGTTAGAAGGAAACAAAACATGTTTGTTATTCCTGTGCTCTAACAAGTACACATTTCTGGCTATATGCTGTATACATTTGTGGCTGTATACTGCACACATTTGTGGCTATATGCCTTGCTATACACATTTCTGACTGTATTTTTACTGTACACATTTCCAACTATATGCTGCACATTCCTGGCTCTATGCTGTATGTATTTCTGGCTATATGCTGTACATATTTCTAGCTATATATGCTTTGCAGTACTTATTTCTGGCTACAGGCTACACACACTTCTAGCTAGATTGTGCAAGCATTTTTGTGTTCTGTGCGCATTTCAGCTATATGCTGCACACATTTCAGGCTGTATGCTGCACATATTTCAGGCTGTATGCTGCACACATTTCAGGCTGTATGCTGCACACATTTCAGGCTGTATGCTGCACACATTTCAGCTATATGCTGCACACATTTGAGGCTGTATGCTGCACACATTTCAGGCTGTATGCTGCACACATTTCAACTATATGCTGCACGTATTTCTGGCTGTATATTCTCTGCTATATATTTTGACTTGCAATAGTATTATAATGATTAAGTGTGACAAACCTGAATGAAGCTTTTCACAGGTTAAGTACTTTGCATGTTGTCATTTTTCAAAGGTTAAGTGCAAGTCGTCAAATTCGAAGTGTCACAGGTCTTGAGAGCCAGGTAGTTTTATCACAGGTTTTACTGTAGCTTTTATATGCCTGTGGTATTATGAATTGTAAAGTCATTCTTACAAAATTCTATATCTGTATTCAGCTAATCCTTGCCAAGCTCTGCCAGCACTGACTGGGGGAACAATCTCACCTGCTAGCTGTACTAGTGGTATGTCACAACCGGGTCAGGTATGCACAGTAACATGTAACCAAGGTTACCGATTCTCTGGCAACACAAAGTTAAAATGCTTTGGAAGTGGACAGTGGAGTAACAATGGATATCCTGTAACATGTAAAGGTAAAATAGTTTTTACAGTGCTTCTCATCAGTCTGTGAGTAAGAATTATTAATGATGTCTGTCTGTCTGTGTTTTAACATAGGTGAATAAAATAACTTCTGTCTTTCACAGAATTTGATTAAATTTGGCCAAAATGAACTTCTTTAAAATTTGTCACAACGTGCATATTTCTACCATGTTCATATTGAAATATTGAATGACTTGATTTTAGAATGGAAACACAATGTAGTACTAATAATGATACAAAATATAGCCTGTGTATCAGTATAATACATACAACATTATAGCAGCAATACAACTATTCAGATGTAGTTTGTAATGGATAAGTGACCTACTGCATTTTCGTTTTGTTTCAGACATTACCCCACCCACTGTGACATGCCCAGGAGATCAGACATTGATTGTTCCTCAAGGTCAGCAAACCATTAAGGCCACATGGCCAAAAGTGACTGCCTCAGACAATTCTGGTGTAACTCCCAACTTGTTCCAGAGCATGCAGAGTGGTATGACCCTTGCTGAAGGTGTTTATAGTGTCACTGCCATGGCAACAGACAAGATTGGTCTTACATCTACATGTAGCTTCAAGGTCACAGTTAAAGGTTTGTATATCCCTACATGTATCTTCATATATGTTTTAGTCACTCATATATGCATTTTTGTGTCCCTGAAAAAAATTGGGGGTTAGGGGATTTAGACTTGCCCTTATCCATCTGTCTGTCCATATTTGTGTGTTGTATATCTCTAAAATTATTTTACCCAAAGTCATCAAACCTCACAAGATTGTTATTCAGTATGTGAAATTTTGAACCTGGTATTTTAATTGGGATTTCACACAGCCAGACAAGAGTTATGGTTCTTGGTAAAAAGGGCCTAAATGTTTGTGTCACATGTATGAGGAAGTATTTAATCTAGGATTATGAACCATTACAGAAATATAGTTTAGCCTGTGAAGTTGTGCACCAGTTTTTTTTAGAGATTTCATTCAGCCATACCAGGTTTATGGCCCTTGACTTAGTCAAAAATATACATAAATGGGCATGAAACTTTCTTTCTCATGTGTCTTAAAACATATTTAACCTAGGGTCATGAAACATAATAGGAATATTATTCAGCATGTGAAGTTGTGTAACTGGAGTTTAGTTTGGGATTTCTCCTATAGTCATGGAAACATAAATGGTGACAGGAAGTTGGGGCATCAGTGTCCAATGGACACACATCTAGTTCAAATAGATAGGTATTAACTAAGTTTGTAAATTGAATAGAAAAGCTGTTGAAGATGTTAGTCATGCAATTAAAAATGTTATTTAATTGAAGGAATTAAGGTATCCGATCCACAAAATTAAAGGTAACATTTCGATGCCTGGTGACCCCATAATTTTTTGGTGTCATTTGAAAGAGTTTTGTCTGCTGAATTAGAATTGGTAAATAAGATGACCATAATTAATATGCAAGAGTCCTTTCAGTCATGTTTTTTAACTGCGAAATGACAAATCTTACACTGTAATGACTGGATTTATGTTGAATTATCATTGAAAACTATAAAGTAAAATAATAAAAATTCTGTTACATATTTTTGTTATGTAATTTATATTTTCTTTTTCAGTAGACAATACACTTTCAAATGATACCAAAATTATATGAGCTTACCAGGCATCAATATTTGATATATTTTAATAGCACTGTTATATAAACTTGCTTATTTGTGGATTGGATACTTTAATTCTGCACCTTCAGGTACTTCTGCAATTTTGTTCTAAATGTAGAATTTTATAACACTATATTTTTCAAAGCATCAAAAGATAGAGTTGTGCCCTTGTTTTTTTGATAGACTGATTTGAAAATATTGCATGGTCCTCCAGTCATTTTTAGCTCACCTGTCACAAAGTGACAAGGGGAGCTTTTGTGATCGCGCGGCGTCCGTCGTCCGTCCGTAAACTTTTGCTTGTGACCACTCTAGAGGTCACATTTTTCATGGGATCATTATGAAAGTTGGTCAGAATGTTCACCTTGATGATATCTAGGTCAAGTTCAAAACTGGGTCACGTGCCTTCAAAAACTAGGTCAGTAGGTCTAAAAATAGAAAAACATTGTGACCTCTCTAGAGGCCATATATTTCATGAGATCTTCATGAAAATTGGTCAGAATGTTCACCTTGATGATATCTAGGTCAAGATCGAAAGTGGGTCACATGCCTTCAAAAACTAGGTCAGTAGGTCAAATAATAGAAAAACCTTGTGACCTGTCTAGAGGCCCTATTTTTCATGGGATCTGTATGAAAGTTGGTCTGAATGTTCATCTTGATGATATCTAGGTCAAATTCCAAAGTGGGTCATGTGCCATCAAAAACTAGGTCAATAGGTCAAATAATAAAAAAACCTTGTGACCTCTCTAAAGGCCATATTTTTCATGGGATCTGTATGAAAGTTGGTCTGAATGTTCATCTTGATGATATCTAGGTCAAGTTCGAAACAGGGTCATGTGCTGTCAAAAACTAGGTCAGTAGGTCTAAAAATAGAAAAACCTTGTGACCTCTCTAGAGGCCATACTTGTGAATGGATCTCTGTAAAAATTGGTCTGAATGTTCATCTTGATGATATCTAGGTCAAGTTTGAAACTGGGTCAACTGCGATCAAAAACTAGGTCAGTAGGTCTAAAATTAGAAAAATCTTTTGACCTCTTTAGAGGTCATATTTTTCAATGGATCTTCATGAAAATTAATCTGAATGTTCACCTTGATGATATCTAGGTCAGTTTCGAATCTGGGTCACGTGCGGTCAAAAACTAGGCCAGTAGGTATAAAAATAGAAAAACCTTGTGACCTCTCTAGAGGCCATATTTTTCATGAGATCTTCATGAAAATTAGTGAGAATGTTCATCTTGATGATATCTAGGTAAAGTTCAAAACAGGGTCACGTACCTTTAACAAACTAGGTCAATAGGTCAAATAATAGAAAAACCTTGTGACCTCTTTAGAGATCATATTTTTCAATGGGTCTTCATGAAAATTGGTCAGAATTTTTATCTTGATAATATCTAGGTCAAGTTCAAAACTGGGTCTCTTGAGCTCAAAAACTAGGTCACTATGTTGAATAATAGAAAAAACAACGTCATACTCAAAACTGGGTCATGTGGGAAGAGGTGAGCGATTCAGGACCATCATGGTCCTCTTGTTCACAAATAGGATCAACACTTTTTATGACATATTCATACATGTATATAGAAAAAGTTCCACAAAGTGAATTTTAAGGAAACCTCATATTTACATATTTACCTATTTTCAGTCGTGGACCAAATAAAATGTGTATGTCTTTGTACTTAATTCTCCAATATCAGTTATTGCGCCAATATAAGTTATTGGAGTTCTTACATTTATAGGTCATTAGCTTTGTATTGGGAAATATGCACGAGTTCTTCAGCGGAAATATTACGTTACTTTAGGAGCGCAATATTCTTCCGCTGAAGAACGAGTGCATATTTCCCGATGCAAAGATAATAACCTTTTTATTACATACGCATCTGCACGTATAAATATTATGTAAATATCATAAATATGTTCAATAGCCTGAATAGGAATGATAATACTGAACTAAATAGAAAAAAACAGTGCAACAACACACACTGAATTACGTCACGCACCCGATATGAAATTCAGGCGTCAGTGTATGGAAAAATATTGACGTTTCCGGTACCAGTGTAACTTAACGGGGAATAGAAACGAGTATGTTATAATTATGCTTATTTTGTGTCATTATTTGAATTATTTAACATCAAAACCTATCTGTTGTCAAAATTAACCTAATGAAAGACAGTAGCATTGACCATTTAACACTTAATACATGGGATATAATAGATTCCTTTTAGAGGCATGATTCTAAGTTTTTCTGGATAAATGATGTTACACCATCAATTCCATTTAATAAAATATGTGCAGAACTACCCTTGAAAAATTATATTATTCTGTTCTCTGTTTCATTTTCGATCAGTAACTTGAGAACCATTTGACCTACAGACTTCAATCTTCATAGGGTGATAGGGCTTACAGAGAAGATGACCCCTATTTTTTTGTGGTTACTAGATCAAAGTTCAAGGTCACGGGGGCCTGAACATGGAAAACTGTTTCTGATCAATAACTTCAGAACCACTTGACCCAGAATGTTGAAACTTCATAGGATGATTAAACATGTAGAGTAGATAACCCCTATTGCTTTTTGGGTCACTTGATCAAAAGTCAAGGTCACAGGAACAAGAACATGAAGAACCATTTTCAATCAGTTACTTGAGAACCATTTGACCAGGAACCTTCAAATTTCATAGGATGATTGGACTTAAAGAGTAGATGACCCTTATCGTTTTTTGGGTCACTTGAGCTAAGGTCAGGGTCACAGGGGCCTGAACATAGAAAACACTTTCCAATCAATAACTTGAGAACCACTTGACCCAGAATGTTGAAACTTAATAGGATGATTGGACATGCAGAGTAGATGACCCCTACTGATTTTGGGGTCACTCGGTCAAAGGTCAAGGTCACATGGTCATAACTTAAGAACCACTGGGCCCAGAATGTTGAAACTTAGTGGGATGATTGGACATTCTGAGTAGATGATTCCTATTGCAGCCAACCATCAGTGTCTCTTTGACTTTCGCTCCTTTTCCCTATTGACTTTTTGCCTTTATGACTATGAATTGGGGGAAACATGCACTTTTCTACAAAAGCATGTTCTAGTTGTTATATTGTTTCAGTGTATAGATGCCCTGCACGAACTGCTCCACAGAATGGTTACATTTTGTCTGGTTTCTGTCCAGACTACTATGGTGCACATTGTATGCTGGCATGCAACCCCGGGTACCAGCTCAGTGATCCAACTCACAATGGACAGATTACATGTAATCTTGATGCCAACAATAGACCACTATGGGATGGAGTAGGACTGTCGTGCCAAGGTAAGGATCTATAGTCAGAGATCTAGGTCATTAAGCTAAGTTAAAAGACAAGTCTCAAAATCCAAATCTTGAAATTGACCAATTGCAATGTGTATTCTTGCCTTTGTCTTGAAATTGACCAATGGGCAAGGTGTACTCTCAGTTCAGTTTTATAAAGTTGATCTTTGTGTATTAACATTCCTTGTTATTCTGCATCCAAGCCATTTGTGACATAATCATTTAAATAACTCAAAGTAGCATTAGGCCTTTTATTTGAGTTTTATTCTAAATAGTATATTTTTGGACCTTACTTACTTTAAAGTTTTTTATTCACTATGGGAGAGATTGAATATTTCAGTTACATGAGAATTTGATATAAAAGATGTATCTAAGATGAAAAATAAGAAATGAATTGAGAGTGGACATTTAACATATGTTTTATTTTTATCATCTTGTCTCTGTAAGAAATATTATTTTCATACTTCAGTTGGTACATTGCAAATTTCTTGACAAGCCTTAAACTTTGTAAATCAATATATTTTTATCTAACTTTGATCAAGGTGGAAATATGGTCTATTAAGGGTACATGTTTGAAGGGGGAAGTAATTGACTTTTTTTCCTGTGTAAATACTTTCTTTTGTTAAAGCTTAGTCCAATATTGAAAGATCCTAGGGGACAATATGATATAAACTCTTGTCCGAAGAATATTTTGCGTACAACGTTTTAGACATGGAAGTTTTATTTTTGTATTTAGCTTTGACCTGTCCAAAGCTGACTGCCCCGAAGAATGCGATGTTGTCTGGTTGTACAGCACCATACAAGTTTGCAGCTATGTGTCAACAGCAGTGTCAATCGGGATTCTATAGAACACAGGGAACCGATACACGTATGTGTATGAGGGATGGTACCTGGTCTGGACAGTCTATTATCTGTAGCAATAATGGTAAGTCCTTTACTGTATTTGAACAGAATGAGGGATGATTAACCATACTTTGGACAGGTTTTCCTTTTTGTGAGGAAAACTAGCAAATAATCAGAAAAAATTGATTTATAAATTTCCTACAATGATCTGGTTCAGTTTCCAATCAGTTAAAATTGCAATATTTTCCTTTACTATAATTTTGTATAAGTGATTGATTTACATGATGCCTACAATTACTTACAACTAAAAATCTGTTTTATTACTGTTTTGAAAAGTACTTACTTCTTCATTTTCTTCAGATAATCAAGCTTTTTTGAAAACAAGAGGGCCAAGATGGCCCTAGGTCGCTCACCTGAGAAACACACCATAACAGTGTAAACATGTTTGACCTAGTGATTTCATGGAAACAAATATTCTGACCAATTTTCATTAAGATTGGACCAAAAATGTGGTCTCTTAAGTGCAAACAAGTATTTTCTTCAATTTGACCTAGTGACCTAGTTTTTGAGCCAAGATGACCTACATTTGACCCATTTTCGAACTTGGCCTAGATTTGATCAAGGCAATCATTCTGACCAAATTTCATGAACCTCAATTGAAAAATACCGCCTCTATCACATACAAAACGTTTTTCTTTGATTTGTCCTAGCTACCTAGTTTTTGGTCGCAGATGACCCATATTCAAACTGGACCTTAATTTCATCAAGGCTATCATTCTAACCAAATTTCATGAAGATCAATTGAAAAATAAAATACAGTCTATATCGCATACACAAGGTATTTCTTTGATTTGACCTAGTGACCTAGTTTTTGACCACAGATAACCCATGTTCTAACTTCACCTAGATTTCATCAAGGCAATCATTCTGACTAAATTTTATGAATATCCAGTGTAAAATGCAGCCCCTATTGCGTACACAAGGTTTTTCTTTAATTTGACTGGGTGACCTAGTTTTTGACCCTAGATGACCGATATTCAAACTCGACCTAGATTTCATCCAGACAAACAGTCTGATCACATTTCATGAAGATCCGGTGTAAAATGCAGCTCCTATTACATACACAAGGTTTTTCTTTGATTCGACCTAGTGACCTAGTTTTTGACGCTAGATGACCCATATTCGAATTTGACCTTGATTTTATTAAGGCAATCATTCTGACCTAAATTCATGAAGATCAATTGAAAAATAAAGCCTCTATTGCATACACAAGGTTTTTCTTTGATTTGACCTAGTGACCTTGTTTTTGACCCAAGATAACCCATTTTTAAACTTGGGCTAGATTTCATCAAGGTAATTATTCTGACAAAATTTCATGAAGATCAGTTGAAAAATACAGCCTCTATCGCATACACAAGGTTTTTCTTTGATTTGACCTAGTGACCTAGATTTTGACCCCAGATGACCCATTTTCGAACTTGGCCTAGATTTCATCAATGTTATCATTCTGACCAAAATTCATGAAGATCAATTGAAAAATACAGCCTCTATTGCATACACTAGGTTTTTCTTTGATTTGACCTAGTGACCTAGTTTTTGAACATAGATGACCCATTTTCAAACTTGGCCTAGATTTCATCAATATAATCATTCTGACCAAATTTCATGAAGATCAGTTGAAAAATACAGCCTCTATCGCATACAAAAGCTAAATGTTGACAGACGACAGACAGACAGACGACGGACATCGAGCAATCACAATAACTCACCTGAGCAGCTAAAAAAAACTCAGATGACTAGAACATTCAGGAGAAATAACGACTAATAGTTATGCACATCTTACCATTTTTTTTTTATAGCAGTTGGTGGCGCCCAGGCACTATCAGGCTCGGCACCATCGTCTGGAGGAAGCCAGAGCAATGTGGGTATAACAGCTGCTGTTGTTGTTGGTGTAGTCTTCATTGTTCTCATTCTTGGAGGAATATTTGTCTATCTCAAGCGAATGTAAGTCATATTTAAATATTTGTTTATTTCTGTTGGTCTTTTACAATCTATAAATCCAAGTCACTTCCTTCAGATAAGTCATTTTCTTATTACGTAAAGTAAGTCTTTATGTCCAAATAAATCTGTATCCAAAGGACAGTATAAGTTTTGATGTCCAAATGTTTCTTTGACAGAGGCAACTACATTCTGGCTCGGGCAAGTATTTATTGAGAAATATCTATCTCAAGCAAATGCAAGTGTTCTGCTGCAAGCAAGTGCAAGTCTTCATTTAAAAATATTTGCAGAAAACAGAAGTCTTTATCGTAATATTTAGCTTTTTCATCAGTATGCAAGTCTTAATCAAAACGCAGACAAACTGATGATGCATGCACCATTTATTGACCTTAATTTTTCTAGAGGATGATATATGATTTTATGATATGACATGTTATGCTTTACATATAATGAACGTGTTTTTAGCTCACCTGTCACATAGTGACAGGGTGAGCTTTTGTGATCGCCCTTCGTCCGTCGTCGGTCCACAATTTCTTATCTGCACGATAGAGGTTTCATTTATGATTTTATTTTAACCAAACTTGCACACAACTTGTATCACCATAAGATCTCGGTTCCTTTCTTGAACTGGCCAGATCCCATCATGGGTTCCAGAGTTATGGCCCCTGAAAGGGCCAAAATTAGCTATTTTGACTTTGTCTGCACAATAGCAACTTTATTTATGATTTGATTTTTACCAAACTTGCATACAACTTGTATCACCATAAGATCTCAGTTCCTTTCTTGAACTGGCCAGACTCCATTATGGGTTCCAGAGTTATGGCCCCTGAAAGGGCCAAAATTAGCTATTTTGACCTTGTCTGCACAGTAGCAGCTTTCTTTATGATTTGATTTTTACCAAACTGGCACACAACTTGTATCACCATAAGATCTTGGTTCCTTTGTTGAACTGGCGAGATTCCATTCTGGGTTCCAGAGTTATGGCCCCTGAAAGGGCCAAAATTAGCTATTTTGACCTTGTCTGCACAATAGCAGCTTCATTTATGATTTGATTTTAACCAAACTGGCATACAACTTGTATCACCATAAGATCTTGGTTCCTTTCTTGAACTGGCGAGATTCCATTCTGGGTTCCAGAGTTATGGCCCCTGAAAGGGCCAAAATTAGCTATTTTGACCTTGTCTGCACAGTAGCAGCTTTATTTATGATTTGATTTTTACCAAACTGGCACACAACTTGTATCACCATAAGATCTTGGTTCCTTTCTTGAACTGGCGAGATTCCATTCTGGGTTCCAGAGTTATGGCCCCTGAAAGGGCCAAAATTAGCTATTTTGACCTTGTCTGCACAATAGCAGCTTCATTTATGATTCGATTTTAACCAAACTTGCACACAACTTGTATCACCACAAGATCTTGGTTCCTTTCTTGAACTGGCCAGATTTCTTCATAGGTTCCAGAGTTATGGCCGCTTAAAGGTCCAAAATTGGCTATTTTTGCTTTTGCAGCCATATAGAGACTTCATTTATGGTTTTATTTGATACAAACTTCCAAAATAACTTCAACAACAATAATTCTTGGATTCCATGACAAATCAGATCCAAGCATAGGTTCAGAGTTATTTTATATCTGATTACCTCCCCTGATTGTAATCAAAATGGATTTATATCAGTAAGTACTTATAGGACTTATTTGAAATTTTATTATTGTTATTAGTTGGACTGAGAGAATCAGGGAAGATAACTATGAACTGATTTTATGTCAAATTACCTCCCTTTATTTCAAATTAAAATGGGTATATCTCCGTAACTAATGAAGATACTGATCTGAAATTTCATTTATGTCAACAGATTTATTTGGCAGATCCTTCTTTTCTTCACTTACAATAATTTTTTGTTTCTTAATTACTTCCCTTTTACGTTACTATAAATAGCTTATATTTAGTAACTTTTTTATTATTGGCCATAGGGAAAAACCGAGACCACTTTTCTGTGGTACAACATGGATGGTACCCCCAATTTGTAGGTGTATTTTGACATATCTGTACCTTGTAAGAATTTTTTTTTCTTTTTGGTTAAATTTCTTCCCTTTGTTGTTACTGTCCTTTGGACTTAGATAATTTTTCTGAGGACCTTCTTGTCCTCAAGTGCAATGATAACAGGTGAGCGATATAGGGCCATCATGGCCCTCTTGTATGTAATTATTGCTCTGTTGTTCTTTGAGATTCTGTTGTCTGCTATTAAACTAGAAGTATTTTAATCAAGAGAGCGGGTTGCTTTCATACATCTGGTTTATTTATATTCTGTATTTAAGAATGATTTAATAAGTATGTTTTTACAGGCAAATGCAAGCAAGTATGGGTTCTGGTGTTTATCAGATGGAGAACATGTCTACATCATTATCTGCCTCAAAGAAACAAGGAAGTGGGGCCACA
The DNA here is from genome assembly GCF_021730395.1 of Mercenaria mercenaria. Taxonomy (NCBI): domain Eukaryota; kingdom Metazoa; phylum Mollusca; class Bivalvia; order Venerida; family Veneridae; genus Mercenaria; species Mercenaria mercenaria. The sequence continues at coordinate 17,146,351 of NC_069375.1, read as the reverse complement.
GGGACAGCAGGTTGGGAAAACCCCAATTACGACAACATGGATGCTGATGCATAAACTTACGTTACATCATACTATAAACTTCATAAATATTCATGAAAAATACACAAGAACAGCAGCTGATACACGCTGTATCAGACAGTGTCATCTCCTTCATTTCATAAATGCCAAATGAAACGGGGATATGTTTACCCACATTTCAAATACACGTATGAATTAAAAACTGGTATTTTAAGCATTAATGTTGAAAGAAAACAATATATTCTGCTTAATAAATGTTTAACATGCTCAACTTCTGTGTATCGAAATAGTTTTTGGGATGGTTTTAGCCAGGGTATTTTTCAGTATTACAAGGACACTGGGTCTTATAATGTGGATATACAGAGTTTTGTGATAGGTAAGGCTGGGTTTCATGTTAGTTATGAATTCGTATGGATTGATTTGTATTTCTCTCAACATGTTAGTGGTGAAAAATGCAATCTGTTTAGTTCTACAGCTCAGTAAGACTTTTTGCCACTCTATGTGAGATGTAAGGTTGCCACTCTGTGTGAGATGTAAGGTTGCCACTCTATGTGAGATGTAAGGTTGCCACTCTGTGAGATGTAAGGTTGCCACTCTGTGTGAGATGTAAGGTTGCCACTCTGTGTGAGATGTAAGGTTGCCACTCTGTGTGAGATGTAAGGTTGCCACTCTATGCGAGATGTAAGGTTGCCACTCTGTGTGAGATGTAAGGTTGCCACTCTGTGTGAGATGTAAGGTTGCCACTCTATGTGAGATGTAAGGTTGTCATTTTGTTTAGAATTATGTCGAATGTTTATCATGTTTATTTCATTTTTGTATAAAATTTAATATTTTTCCACATATTTTCCTTGTAATAAACTTTTTTTTTTAGATTTCATTAGTTATTTATTATGTATATAGACTATGTAAAACAAAGATGTGGGGTATACCTTCCTTGTCCTGGGGTCATAATAATCAACAACTAGTCTGATATATAAAATTAAGAATGACAAATATTCAGTTTGCCACCGCAACTTCATTTTTAGCATATTTCTACTAATGAAACTTTGCTGAACTGTGTGTAGCTGCAGAATTGCATGTACAAAGATTCAATACTGTCTGCACTGTATAAATGTAACGACGAAGAGCGAAAAGATCATGCATTTGACATAAAAGTTTTTAGTTGATACTTTCTGATAACCTGGATTTTGGCAAGAAAATGATGCATTATGGGTAATTAGTTGTTTGATTTACATTTCATTTAATCATTCTAGATTTTTGATATTTCCTTGGACTTTAGGTAATTGACTGCAACATGAACTGAATTGAATGTAATTATTTTATAAATTCATGTACTTCTTACATAATATTTTGAATCAAATAATTACAAAACATGCTGAAAATTATTTCATACATTATTTCATACTTGAAGTCACAGTTGCATATCACATTACGTTGATCACTATTTATTAACATCATTATTTAAAAACACAAATACTTTAATATTGTATTAATTTTTCCATAGCAGATAATGACAATCAGAGAAATGGAAAGGCGTACATTTATCTGTTACCTAATATAACACTGTTGAAGATGCTGTGTCAATTCAGAAACAAACTTTTAAAAGATACCGAGATTAAACTGTACTCGAATGACTTAATACTTGCAATAAGAACTGTTTTTGTTTTAATGTAAGTTCTGGGTGTCATCAATAAAATAATTTCTCATCATAACACAAATACCTCCAAAATCCCACTCCTAAGAATGCTTTACAATGTATGTTGCATTGCTAATGCAGCTAGATCAGAATCCCTACAGTTTAGGTATCATCATAAGTTTGTAGAGTTTACCAGATACTCAGAGATGGTTTTAGTCACACAAAGGTAACCGGTGTACAAATTTAGGTGCGATGTCATATCTGTAAATTATGCAATAAAAAGGTGTGCAATATTTCAAACTTTATTCAAAGCGTGAAGATTTTTATATGAGCTGTATGTATAGCTTTCATGTATTGCTAAAGTATTCAAATATTACATTTTGCCTCGTCTTGTTCAATATGTATGTGTAAATTATGTTTTATTTTTAACCTGAAACATTTATATATGATATTACATTATAGATGAAATTATTTACACAATGATTATGAACTTAAAGGAAATTCTATTGATTTATTTCATTGTTGTTTTTATTATATTTTGAATTGTTTATATTTCTGTTAATAAAATAATAAACATTTCTATATAAAACTTTCTTTTTTAAAAATGTTCTATGTCCTTAATAGGACACTGGGCACATTTTCATGCAATCTCGTCAGGCATTGGCATGTTTTTGACAACACAGAAAATGACCTCACTCATCCTCAGCTATTACGAGAAGTAAAGAAAATGAAAGTAGACAAGCCAAACTTGAAGACGAAAGTCACATCTGCATTGTTCGATAGACAGGGCTCACGCACAGGGGTCACCTCGTCAAAATGTATGCATGTGGACTCTGAATAAACACAAATCCCAAAGGGGTTCGTAAAGGAGCAAGTGTATATGGAGATTTTTTTAACTTCGTCAAATTGTTCAAAAGGTCCTTTTTGATGTTGTCTGAAAGTGTCAGTATATGCCTCGGATGCGAGATATTTCCATATTTGAGAGCTGCAGATTTAAGACATTTCAGAAATAATTTCAAAATGTATTTCGTGTAATAAATGTTGATTTTACGGAAGCATGAAAGGGCCATCAGACGCTAATACGTTTTATTATGTTACAGGTGCGGAATGGATATTAACATGACCTGCTCTTGTAGTCTCACAAAGACCAATTTCAGGGACAGTAGGTTTGCACCTTGTCAGTCAGTAAACACTGCTGAAATCAGCTATAGGGCCATGCCCCCGATATGTTTTGCTTAAAATGATTAAAGTGTGATTGAGGGAGGTTACGTAATTTCAAAAAAACACTATATAAAGACCCCCTAAACAGCACAGGTTGATCACCTGTATAGAACCGCTATTCATTCATAAGCAAGCCGTATGACTTTTTCACATAAAAGAATTCTATCTCTTGCAAGGTTACAAACTTACAGCAATGTACCCCGATAACATCAACAAAACTTATCCATTCAGCCGCAAAGGCCCCTTGGCCTAAAGAAAATAAATATTCTGGTCGTAAAATTCAGTGAATCTCTTGTAAGCAGTTTTTATGTACATAAGTTTTGAATATCATAATAGGAGCTTGTCTTTTAAGGCATCACACTCCACCATTTGATGATTTCTAAGTTGAACAAATTGAGTGCCATAACTCACATAACCAGAAAAAAATGTGCACAGCTAGGCTTGGCAATGATCACTCCTGTGAAGTCTGGTGTAAATCTGCCTAGTGGTGTCAGAGGAGTGTCTCCTCACCCTACATAATGATGATACACAGGTTTCCATTATACTAGATACTTTTCTTCTCTCTCTACCAATCAGACTGCCTGTACTTTGCATTTGGTCTACACTCAACAAAATTCCTAAGGCCTAAAAAAAAATCTTTGTTTCTAGTAACATGCTCAAAAAAATTAGGGTAGGTAGGTCGGAATTTTTTTTTTTTTTTTTTTTGTTGACATGGGGAGGTTATTATATCATTAAACTAGAAGATGCTTTTGTAGAAAAGCACATGTCTCCCTCAAAGCATAGTAGAAACAGGCAAGAAGAAACTAGGGGACAGTAGCGAAAGTCAAGAGACTCTGATGGTTGGCCTACTGACTGAATGCAATAGGGTCATCTACTTGACATGTCCAATCATCCCATGAAGTTTCCACCATTCATTTTAAATAGCTTTGATGTTCACATCAGACAGTAATACAGTCAAAAATTGTACATTTGGATTCAAATCTCATTGCAGTGGATCCCAACCTGCTTCTGGGTCTAGTGGTTCTCAAGTTATGGATTGGAAAGTTTTCCATGTTCTGGCCCCCATGTCCTTGACCTCTAATCAAAAGGGGTAATCTACTAGGCATGTCCAATCATTCAGTGAAGTTTCAACATTCTGGGTCAAGTGGTTCTCAAGTTATGGATCTGAAACAGTTTTCCATGTTCTTTCCCCTATGGCATTGAGCTTTGATCGAGCGACTCTAAAATCAATAGGGATGATCTTCTCTGCATGTCCAATCATCCTATGAAGTTTCATCATTCTGGGTCAAGTCATTCACACGTTACTGATCAGAAACATTTTTCTATGTTTAGGCCTGTTACCTCAACGTTTGAAGTGGCCCCAAATTCAATAGCTGTTATCTAGTCTATAAGCCCCATCACCCTATGAAGCTTGAAGGTTTTATGTCAAATGGTTCTCCATTTAGTGATCAAAATTAAAGTGTGACGGACAGGCCAAAAACAACAAGCAAATTCGATGAATTGGTATCCCCGCCAAAAGGGTTTGTGGTGAGGAATGGCAAAAAAATATATCCGGCAAAAAGTTAAGGATGTTACTAAGAAGCAAATAATTTCAATACTCAAAATCAGTTAACAGAAAATGCTTTTTTTTGGGGTATGTGGGGGAGAGGGGGTGATCAGGTGAGGGTACAAAACATCACATGTTGATTTTAAATATTGATGGAAAATTTTTAAAAAAAAATTAAAAAATATAGGGGGTGGGTGTTGATGCATGTACGGTTGACACAGCGGGGTGGAGGAGTGAGGTGGAGGAACAGTACAACTTTGCATGTTGATAAATATTCATGAAAGGTTTGAAAAAAATTATTAACAAGAGGGCCATGATGGCCCTATATCGCTCACCTGTTATCATTGCACTTGAGGACAAGAAGGTCCTCAGAAAAAATATCTAAGTCCAAAGGACAGGAATAACAAAGAGAAGAAATTTAACCAAAAAGAAAAAAAAATTCTTACAAGGTACAGATATGTCAAAATACACCTAAAAATTGGAGGTACCATCCATGTTGTACCACAGAAAAGTGGTCTCGGGTTTTTCCTATGGCCAATAATAAAAAAGTTACTAAAAATAAGCTATTTATAGTAACGTAAAAGGGAAGTAATTAAAAAGAAATTATTGTAAGTGAACAAAAGAAGGATCTGCCAAATAAATCTGTTGACATAAGTGGAATTTCAGATCAGTATCTTCATTAGTTACGGAGATATACCCATTTTAATTTGAAATAAAGGGAGGTAATTTGACATAAAATCAGTCCATAGTTATCTACCCTGATTGGCTCAGTCCAACTAATGTCAATAATGAAATTTCAAATAAGTCCTATAAGTACTTACTGATATAAATCCATTTTGATTACAATCAGGGGAGGTAATCAGATATAAAATAACTCTGGAACCTACGATTGGATCTGATTTGTCATGGAATCCAAGATATATTGTTGTTGAAGATATTTTGGAAGTTTGTACCAAATAAAACCATAAATGAAGTATCTATATGGTAATACAAGTTGTGTGCAAGTTTGGTTAAAATCAAATCATAAATGAAGCTGCTATTGTGCAGACAAGGTCAAAAAAGCTAATTCTGGCCCTTTCAGGGGCCATAACTCTGGAACCCATATCGGAATCTGGCCAGTTCAAGAAAGGAACCAAGATTATATTGTGATACAAGTTGTGTGCCAGTTTGGTAAAATTCAAGTTATAAATAAAGCTGCTATTGTGCAGACAAGGTCAAAATAGCTAATTTTGGCCCTTTTAGGGGCCATAACTCTGGAACCCATTATGGGATCTGGCCAGTTCAAGAAAGGAACCGAGATCTTATGGTGATACAAGTTGTGTGCAAGTTTGGTTAAAATAAAATCATAAACGAAACCACTATTGTGCAGACACGAAATTGTTGATGCACGGACGCACAAACGACGGACAAAGGGTGATCACAAAAGCTCACCTTGTCACTATCTGACAGGTGAGCTAAAAAGGAATGAATGAAAAATTTAAAAAAATTTGGGAGGTGGGTGGGTGGGTATGACCAAGGTAAGGTGGTGGCCAGTTGTGGGTACATAACTTCACATGTTTATAATAAATGTTCATGGAAAAGAATGAAAGAAGCTTAATGAAATTCTACCAATTGGTTGGTTTGTTTCGTACAAATCTGTAGATTTTTAAATAATTAAAGGGCAATAACTCTAAGAAAAATTGACCAATTAAAAAAACAAGAGGGCCATGAAGGCCCTGTATCACTCACCTGACCTACTGACCTAAAGATCATCAAGATTAACATTCTTAAGTTTCATTAAGATATGGTCATAAATGTTGCCTCTAGAGTGTTAACTAGTGTTTCTTTTAATCTGACCTAGTGAACTACTTTATGACCCAGATTCGAACTTGACCTAAATATTAATATTAACATTCTCACCAAGTTTCATGAAGATAGAGTCATAAATGTGGCTTCTAGATTGTTAACAAGCTTAACATTTGATTTGACCTGGTGACCTAGTTTTTGACCCTACCTGACCCAGATTGGAACTTAACCTTAAGATCATTAAGATTAACATTCTGACCAAGTTTCATAGAGATGTCATAAATGTGGTCTCTAGTGTTCACCACTTTTTCCTTTGATTTGACCTCGTGACCTAGTTTTTGATCCCACATTACCCAGATTCCAACTTGGCCTAAAGATCAAGATTAACATTCTGACCTCATGAAGATACAGTAATAAATTTGACCTCTAGATTGTTAAGAAGCTTTACCTTTGATTTGACCTGTTGACCTAGTTTTTGACCCTACATGACCCAGATTTGAACTTGACCTAGAGGTCATCCAGACAAACATTCTGATCAATTCCCATGTGTTTCAAACTTAAAATTAGGTCTCTAAAGTGATAACAAGCTTTACCTTTGATTTGACCTGGTGACCTAGTTTTTGACCCCACCTGACCCAGATTGAAACTTGACCTAAAGATTATCAAGGTTAACTTTCTCATCAAGTTTCATGAAGATAGAGTCATAAATGTGGCCTCAAGAGTGTTAACAAGCTTTTCCTTTGATTTCACCTGGCGACCTAGTTTTTGACCCAACATGACCCAGATTCAAACTTGACCTAGACATTATCAAGGTTAACATTCTCATCAAGTTTCATGAAGATAGAGTCATAAATGTGGCCTCAAGAGTGTTAACAAGCTTTTCCTTTGATTTGACCTGGTGACCTAGTTTTTGATCCCACCTGACCAAGATTTATACTTGGCCTAAAGATCATCAAGATTAACATTCTGCATAAGTTTCATTAAGTTATAGTTAAAAATGTGGCTTATAGAGTGCAAACTAGCTTTTCCTTTGATTTGACCTGGTGACCTAGTTTTTGACTCGACCTGATTTAAACATGACCTAAAGATTATCAAGCTTAACATTCTGGCTAAGTTTTATGAAGATACAGTCATAAATGTGGCTTACAGAGTGTTAAATAGCTTTTCCTTTGATTTCACCTGGTGACCTAGTTTTTGACCCCACCTGACCCAGATTTTAACTTCACCTATAGTTCATCAAGATTAACATTCAGACCAAGTTTCAATAAGATATGGTCATAAATGTGGCCTTCAGAGTGTTAACTAGCTTTTCCTTTGATTTGACCTGTGACCTAGTTTTTGACCCTAGCTGACCCAGATTTGAACTCGAACTAAAGATCATCAAGAATAATATTCTGAAAAAGTTTCTACAATATAAGGTCATAAATGTGCCTCTCCAGTTATAACCAACTTTTCCTTCAATTTGACCTGGTTATACAGTCATAAATGTCGCCTCTACAGTCTTAACATGCTTTTCCTTTGATCTGACCTGGTGACCTAGTTTTTTATCCCAGATGACCCAATTATCGAACTCGTCTCAGATCTTATTGTGGGTAACATTCTGACCAAGTTTCATTAAGATTGGGCCAAAATTGTGACCTCTAGAGTGTTAACAGTTAAAATGTTGACGACAACGGACACAGGGCGGTCACAAAAGCTCACGTTGAGCACTTTGTGCTAAGGTGAGCTAAAAATGACAGGCATCATCGGAGTATGTTGGTTCATATTTATTTCAAGTTTCATGAAATTCTACCAGCTTGTTCCTGAGAAATGGCTGCCGTTGTGGATTTTTCATTAAATCAAGGGCAATAACTCTAAGGGAAATTGACCAATCAAAAAAAATAAAATTGACGGGTGTCATTGCAGTATGTTGGTGCATGTTTATTTTAAGTTTTATGAAATTCTACCTGATAGTTACTAAGAAATGGCTGCGGACGGACATTTTTCATTAAATCAAGGGCAATAACTCTAAGGGAAATTGCCCAATCAAGAAAAATACTTGACGGGCATCATCGCAGTATGTTGGTTCAAGTTTAATTTCAAGTTTCATGAAATTCTACCAGCTAGTTACTGAGAAATGGCTGCGGACGGACACAAGGATGCACGGACGCCATTTCAATACCCTCCTCCCGCTTTCATCAGTGGGGGATAATGTCTCCTCCAGTGAAATATAATAATTTCTAAAGGGGGATTTGGGACAACAAATATACCTAGTCAAAATTATTCCATGGGAGCTTCCCCTTTTTTCCCAGAACTGTTTTGTAATGTCCCCAGTGTCGCATTTATTCTTTAGATATAAATCAAATAAACATATAGGCATTAACAGCACATTGAATAATTCTGCTTAATGCGTGACTGTGGTCAAATACAGGAGCTATAGTTGGGTCAAACTGCTTCTTTTGAAACTCAAATCAACAAGGTGTTGGCCAAAGACTTGCAGTTTGCTATTTCAGTTTACTTAAACAAACTACTCAGAATGTGTATTTTTACCATGCTTGGATTAGTTTCTGAAAAAATTATTTTGGGAAAAAAAATAAAAAAAATTTGGGTTTACTTGATAAACAAGAACTGTCACAGGAGACAGTGCACTCAACTATTTTGATGCTGGATAGTGAAATTGGGTACATCTGAGGAAGCTGGGGCTGTCACTGGAGTGCTTAATTACTCCAATGTGGATGAAGACATTGAACAGTAGCTTAAGGTTCATGTAAAGTGTTTGAAGACCACCCCTCAGGTGAATTCTGATTTTGGAAATTTATTTTTCAAAGACCGTTTCTATTTATTATAAATACACTGCACTGTTCACAGGAAGTAGGGAATACATTATACAAAGGTAAGCCTCTTTGAGAACAAGTATTTTGTCTAAAATTACATGTACTTCGACCATCACGGTTCTATTTTGTAGAAAATATCAAACTTATTTTTCAAAAGTATTTTTTCTCTAATTTGTTTTGTTTGTGTCTGTAACATATTTATCTAGGTACTCCTAGTATTGAAATACAGTTAACTTCAATAATTTCTGAAATATAGGAGTATTTTGTCATTTTGACAGCTCTACTTTCACTTTCGTTTTGAAATTTTGGCAACTGTTTGAAATGTAGATGTATTGTAGCAATTTTAACACTGGGAGTACCTGGAGAAATATGTTAGGCACACAATAAGTATAGACCTAATGTCAAAATATTTTTGAAAAAGAAGTTTGATATTTTTTACAAAACAGAATGTGGACAAGCAAAGTACATGTCATATAAGAGAAATATTATTGTACCGAACAAAACAACCTCTCTTGAATGACGCGTCTACTTTTTCTGAACAGTCTGGTATACAATGTATGAAAAACAAAGGCCTATGAGGTCTTGAAACAAAAATTCACTAGCAGGGCAGTCTCAAACACTTTACATGAACCTTAAGTCTGTGTCAAACCATTTTTATGTATTTAGTAATAACAGAGATACAGAAGTGTATCAAAACATCAGGAACATAATTCAGGGAAAATTTCTGCAGTGTCATATCATGTGGCTATTAATGTGGAACAACTACTTGAAGTTTGAATCAAATATTTGAGATAGAGCAGGCATGCATCTCAATTTGAACCTAAAATACCTGAAAAAAGGGGACATAACTCAGCATTTTGATGCCAGCATCATGAAAACTGTATCATATGATGTGGTTGACCATGTGGACAACCGTTTTACATTTGAATAAAATCCATTTTATAACAACCGAACATAGCGAAAAAGCATAAAAATGAACTGAAATAAGCTGAAGTAAAAAGGGGATAAGATGAGATAAGTTTTATTTTAAGTTGGCAAGACATACAACAATACAACATAAAGCTCTGACTGTGCTTTTTAACCAACTACAATGGGACAGAAGTCAATGAATATTTGTGCCAAAGTTATGGACCTTGTCATATGATGAGGATGACAATGTGGAAGAACTATTGTAAGTTTGAATTAAATTCAATCAGTAATAACAAAGATATTTTTATGTGAAAGTGCAACAACATTAACCTAAATTCTAAGTAAAACGGGGCATAATACATGAAATAGTGATACCAGACCTGTATCACTGGCATCAGTATTTTTTGGAAATTCAAGGGCCATAATTCCAAAGTGCCTGGGCCAATTTGGCTAACTATCAAACTTGGCAGAGGACTTATTGGCAAACACATTTTGATAAAGTTTGGTGAAGATTGGATGAGAAATGTTCGACTTACCAGTGCGGACAGAATTTGTGACAGACTGACACACACACAGACAGGAGTAAACCAATATGTCTCCCACCACAGTAGTGTAGGAGACATAATAACTGAGCTGGAGTGAAAGTGCACTAAAACTTTAACCTGAAATTCTAAGTAGGAAGAGGGTTCATAAAATATTGTCGAAAGAGTTATGGCCCTAATGCCAGATGATATGGGTGATGATGAGGAATAACTATTTTAAGTTTGAAGCTAATCCATAAAGTAATTACAGAGATCAAGAGAAAAGAGAGAACCTTTAACCAAGGTGTGGACACGGAAGGATGCCGACGCCATCGCCAGGCTGAATAGCTCTCCATAGTCGAGTTAAGTTTAAGTTTGTTGGATTTAACGTTGCACCGACACATGATAGGTCATATGGCGACTTTCCAGCTTTAATGGTGGAGGAAGACCCCAGGTGCCCCTCCTTGCATTATTTCAACACGAGCGGGCACCTGGGTAGAACCACCGACCTTCTGTAAGCCAGCTGGATGAAGTATTCAACGCCCCGAGTGAGGTTCGAACCCACATCGACGAGGGGCAAGTGATTTGAAGTCAGCGACCTTAACCACTCGGCCACGGAGGCCCCCCATAGTTGAGTTAAAAATCTGGCCATTAAGCTCAATAAAGTCATTCCTTTTGTTCAAGCGGAACATTTTCTTTGCGCTGAGGAAAATCCCAGGCCCCCACCAAGAAGTTCAAATGGTCACGCCCTAAACACACAAGGTTTCAAATGGAAAAGAAACAAATACCGACTTAAAACCATACTTTACTTCTACAAATTACAAATGTGACAAAAAGAAATAAAATGGAAAAAATGACAAAAATAAACACTTGCACGAGCCATGTTTTTGTTAGGGCACTGCTCTATAATAACAAAAAAAACATGTATAGCACTTCATACTGACAATAATTCATGAGGTTTCAAAATATTTCTTGCAGAAACACCTGTAAGCCTCTCAAATCGTAACACTATTCTTTTAACCTTTAATACTACACATTGTGTTCTAAGGAAAAAATGCAAAAAGTAAAACAACTACTTTAATATTGAATTAAGAATGTATGTGTGTAATTAACATTCTACAAAGAACACTGAATTTTAACATTATGGCAACAAAAAATTAAACCCTTCTATATGTAATGAAGAAACCAATAACATTACCGGCATTACAAACATTACTAAAAAATATCTGACAACAGTGGATCAATATCCCCTGTCTGACAAATAAAACCCCAAATCTCTGTAAATGTAGGCATTATATCCCTATGACGGAAGCGTTTCTTGTATCTACTAAAGTAACACACTGTTATTTAGTTCGCTTTATAATATGAACACCTGAATCTGTCTCCACTATACCACTCATTTCTCCCACCTTCAAGTTAAAACTCGCCTCTTCAAACGGTTTCTGCATCTGACCACGACCAAAGGGTCCAAGGTCCCCGCCTCGTTTAGCCGAGCTACAGTCACTGAACTCAGAGGCTAACTCCTCGAACGTTTTCTCTCCAGTTTTAATTTGCTGATTATAACCTGGAACAACAATGATAAAATATATATACTTAAATAGTTCATTTTTACAAACTAACTTCTAATGTAGAAAATTCTCATAAAGTGAATTTAACTTGACTAAATATACAAACTAACTGTGCTCATACTGCTACATTCATAACTAAATACCATGTAAAGCAGCTGTTAAACAGTAAGGACTGATCTGAAGGACTGCCCTTTGGTCGGTCAGGTAAAGGCAAAAAATCATACTCAGTTGCTGAGCAAATACAGTAAAACCTGTCTTAAGCAGGCAGCCAAGGGATTGGGAAAAACAGCTGCTTACAGCAGGCGGCTGCTTAATGCAGGTAATTTATAGAATGAGTAACCAGTTTGGGAAATGGGACACTGGCTGCTTAAGACAGGTTGGCTGCTTAATAGAGGTGACTGCTGAAGCAGGTTTCACTATATATAAGATCCTAAGAAATACTTCCCAGAAAATCATGTATTACTGTTTTTGTTGCTATACTGCATTGCAGTATTTCATCACATCACCATGATTCATTGGCAAAAACTGGGTTCAGGCAAGTAAAATAGTAGTTTTGCCCCATAGGCAAGTGCTCTAAAGAGTTTGCAAGTGCTCTAAAGAGTTTTAAGTGAAACCCTGAATGGAGTTCCAATTTTTGGTGGAAGTACAATTTTTTACACTGTGCACGGCTTTGCTATACATTGTGACATGTATTAGGTGTGTACTATTTTAAACAAACAGTACTGTTTACTAATATACTCCAGGTATTACACACAAATATTTGCTAATTTTATGTTTTGATAGATTCCATGGAACAATTTTTTATATTTTCAAATATGAATCTGGGTCTAATGCATCTTTATTAATACAGACTGGATATCCGTTAGATAATTTAACAATCTCCTTGAAACATTTCAGGAAAAAAGGAGCTGTTAAGTCAAACAAGGGCTATAACTTGCCAAGATTTTGACTGTTATTTCATTACACAATGACTGAATGTGTTACAAATAAATTTTATCATGGCAATCTGACAACCTGCATTCAAAACTTAAAGTCAAATAAGAACCATTAATTGAATTAAATTCAACAAAGAGTTCTTTAAATTGTGAACCCAAAACATTTTTAGTTGCTGCTAGTGAAATACAGCTTGATACTTGCATGCAGAACCATATTATTTGCATTGAAAAAGGGTTATAGTTATTAAATTCAACCAAAAATTTAAGCCAAATAAATGACATACTTCCGTTCTTCTAGAGAAACGGTGACCGATTTCTGTACCCAGATGCATAAGCATAATTTAATATGCTGAATAACATTCCTATAAAGTTTCAAGACACTTTTTTAGTTTTGGAGATGTGCAACACCAATTTTTTTCAATGGACATGGGCAACTCTAAGTGCTACTCTCTATCCCAACAGTGATTTTTTTCCTTCTTTAATAGGGTCCGTAAAACGGACCCTTTCCCAATTGAAAATAATGACCATTTTTCCCAATTTCAGACCAAATTATTCCCAAAAATGACCTACAAATATTTTTGAAACGGCTGCTGTCCCGACATCGTGAAATTCGCCGATTATAGAAAATATATGTTCCGAATTTTAATCGAGTGTTTGCTAATTTTGACCAAAGGGCAAATACCCGATTAAAATTAAGAACATGTTCTCTGTCATCACAAGCGTGAATTTAATCAATCGCACCATGTATTGTTTTCGGTAATCGGTTTCCACGATCTTTTTCTGTAGAACCAGTGACAAACTGTGCGAACAATGAGTCACAACAGCAAATATAATGTTCAAAGGCTAACAAAATCCAAGCTTGCTGGCTGCAAAAGCCTTGTGGAATTCAGATTCTCACGGGCATCTTCACAGCCAGTTCTGACTGAGGAAACGTCCGTTGAATCGTCGACACCGGTGTCGTTTTCATGTCAGAGTCGGGAGAACTCTTGTGTAACTCCGGTTGAATTTGTGCCAGAGTGTGTGCCTTTAGAACAACCATTGTTATCTCAGAGTCAGGCCACTGTATCATGTTGTGATGATCAGAACACTAGCTCTAGTGTAACTCAATTAGATCCAGGAAAGGGGTTATTGTAATTTTATATGTTACACAAAATTCCCAATTAGGATTAAAACGACGCTATTTTTCCCAAATCGTCCGGACGCGGACGCTTTCCCAAAATGGCAAAAAAAATCGCTGCCCAAAGTAGGGGGACAAAAATTAATACAAATTAAAGTACAGTTCTTGAGAACGTAACTTTTTGTTTTTTCCTTCATATAGCTAAATCGCATTAAGTTTTTGCTTTTTTTGTTCGTTTGTTTTGGGTTTAACACCGTTTTTCAACAGTATTTCAGTCATGTAATGGTGGGCAGTTAATCTAACCAGTGTTCCTGGATTCTGTACCAGTACTAACCTGTTTTCCGCAAGTAACTGCCAACTTCCCCACATGAATTACCAGAGGTGGAGGACGAATGATTTCAGACACAATGTCTTTTATCAAATCGTCATGGAGAACATACGCCCCGCCCGGGGATCGAACTCGAGACCCCGCGATCCATAGACCAATGCTCTCCCTACTGAGCTAAGCGGGCAGGTAAAGTGCATTAAGTGGATTGAAACAAATATCAGTACTAATGAATCTGCTTTGAGTAATCAACTTCTTTATTCATGAAATAGAAAATATGAGCTAATGAGAATCTTCTAATCTGCACTTGAATTTGTGTTAATTTTTGTTTCTTTTTTCTATATATGAACAACACCAGTACCACCAGAAAATTGTTAAAATTGAATGACTTTTCTTTACTTTCAATTATTATGCCATAATATGCATATTTCACTTACAACAAACCTGTGAAAAATTCATATCGGTACATTTAATTTATAAGCATCGGAATTACCATTCAGAATCTCGATAGCTTCTTCCTTAGATCTTGTGATATTATCCTCACGCCAAGATGCTGGTCTACGTGAATCACGATGTTTTACAAGGAGATGAGAACACTGTACTTGAGCCATACTTCTTTTTGCCTCCGCAGTCGGTCTTTCCCACTGACTTTCCTTCGTGTGTACGTTCAGGTAATAATCACGTCCTGACAAAAATGTAAATTAGATACATTCATTTTTTATCAATAAATAATTTTCTACACATAATTACAAAAGCCTGATCGAACTAAACAAGAGGCCATGACTGCCCTTGACAGAGTTTGACCTAAAGGACTGCCCTATTGGCCTGTACAGGTAGAAGTGGAGTGTTGAGGCAGGCAAAAAATCTGATGCAGTTGCCAAATGGGCAAGTGAAATGTATGAAAGATCCCAAGAAAAACTCCTAAGAAAATCATGTACTACTGTTTTTGTTGCTATATTACTGCGCATTGCAAAATCTCATCACAAAAATTGGGTTCTGGACATCAATTATGTACTAATGCTCGATAGCGAAGAGCAAGATTCCAGTATGTACCATTTTTTAACAGACTTTAAAATAGATGCTGTCTGTAAAAGTATCATTTTCTTTGTAAATTGCAGGCAAGTACGAATTTCTGCAGGACAAGTGAAAATTCTAAGGCAGCTTTTCCTGCAGATGATGGAGTTGCTTTCAAAGATGGCGGTGGCTACGGGTCCGGTAACCAGAACTCTAGACCTGGAGTCTAGAGGTTAAGTTATCTTACCCGTAGATAACCCATGCAGGGCCGACTAAAGGTTATTTGCAGAGAGGAAACTTTCATTTATCTATATGGAAAAAAGGTGATTTCAAAAATTTGCTCTTGTTTTCATGGTTTTAAATTTATATATTTCAAATAATGGAAAACAGAACTATTTATAATCCCTTAATCCTGAAAAATAACACAATCACAAATTTGATAAATTATCAATAAATTTCAAACAATGAACATTTTAAACAAGAGGGCTATTGACCCTAAAGCGCTCACCTGTGTACAAGGCTTCAAGTGTGTTTATGTAAGTACAGAGTTAGGTTTCTTCTATGTTAGCCTATATTATATACATGTCACACACATTTTTGAACCTAGGGCAATAATTTGAATAATTACAGTACCGTAAAAACTCGAATATATTACACTAGCGTGTATATTACGCACCCCACGATCTAGTATCAAAATCTTGGGAAAATGCTTACATTGGAATATAATATGCACCGAAAATCAGTAAGAAAACGTTGTTTACAAACTCGAAATTGGCCTTAGCGGCATGCGTAAAAACAATTTCTCATGAAAATCGAAATTGCTGCATAATCGGTTACAGACAACAATGAAAATATCTGAGAGACAAATTCTTTCTAAAGTGGGCCTCAGAAGCAGACCTGGGGTCAATTGCTTTGAATTGTAATTAATTGAATTACAATTACTTGTCAAATCAGCCAATTAAATTACAATTACAATTACTGTTATTTTCTGAAAGTAATTAATTAAATTACAATTACATTCTCCAGATGTAATTAATTACAATTCAATTACAAACAAACATATGAAAGGGCTAGAATCTGGTGGGAGGTAAAACAAGGACAATTTGTGTGAAATTATTTTATTTTAAAATCAGACTTACAGTTTTATTATTATATAAGAAGATTTTGTACTAGATCTATATACATCAAGGGAAAAGTGACCACTCTCCTGGCAGCCATGTTTTTTGATGAATCGGAATAATTTGAACAACCTTGGTAGAGGGTCACACAAGAACCATATGTGTAAAATTATTTTAAAATCACGCTAGCAGTTTAACACAAGAAGATTTTTAAAGCGTTTTTGAGTTATCATCCGGAAATGGATTGGTCTACATACAGACCGACCGACAGACAGACCGACCGACATCTGCAAAACAATATACCCCTCCTTCTTCGAAGATGGGCATAAAAACGAGAATATGAGAAACCCTGAGAATACGAGAAACAGGGATATATCTATATATATTTTATGAATGTAGTACGGGTCTGTCAGGTATGATTTCCAAAATGAAAATTAACCCCCCCCCCCCCCCCCCCCCCCGAGATTGATTTGAAAATATTCAACTACATTAAGACGATGGGTGGCAGACATCTTTCGTCGAACAAATGATATGAAAATTGAACACATATCTTTATTTTCCACAATTTACTTTTCATTTCTATTCGAGTGAGATGCTGTTTTTGTAATGCCAGACTGGTGACTTGGTGTTAAGAAATAAACCCCTTTCTTTACATTGGTATAGCGCAAATATTACAAAATTGTCAGTACGACATTTTGAAAACAACTAACTTTATTGAAACATTAGTCCTCGAGTTGGAAATGACATTACTAAGAAAATGAATGAAATAGGATTGGCCATTTTTCGAATCAAGGACCGAGTGAGTCTGAGACACAACCATAACTCTTATTACTGACTGTGTATGAAACTACACACAGCAGTGATTATCTTGTTAAACTTTAAAGCTGATTTAATCACTGTCTGACTTTTTGTAGCATAAGGCTTTATAGGCTGCTGTGGCTGTCTAATAATACAAGTAAGTAGAAAATTAGTACACAGTTTTATTTTATTAGACAAATACCAAAACTAAAAGTTTATACTTAATGTACTGGTTGGGAACCATTTTCCGGACACATTTTCATATTTCGGCTCCATTATTCTCTAAAAAAAATATTTGACATAAATGATGCCCAGACTGCACAAACTTCAGCTCCTTCCACTTCCCGACCACTTGATTACATTTGTGTACTTCTCAAAAGGTCTCTGAAGGTGGTAGTAGGATCCTTTTGAATTTTTAAAATAATAATGTTAATTTTATGGTCAACATCCCGCAATGCTCATTGCAATTCTCATGTAGGGTCACCCATTGACCCTCTGTAGAAATATAGAGGGCAACCACGTGACACTACTCAACCAATGAAAGGGCTAGAATCTGGTGGGAGGTAAAACAAGGACAATTTGTGTGAAATTATTTTATTTTAAAATCAGACTTACAGTTTTATATAAGAAGATTTTGTTTAGATCTATATACATCAAGGGAAAAGTGACCACTCTCCTGGCAGCCATGTTTTTTGACGAATCGGAATAATTTGAACAACCTTGGTAGAGGGTCACACAAGAACCATATGTGTAAAATTATTTTAAAATCACGCTAGCAGTTTAACACAAGAAGATTTTTAAAGCGTTTTTGAGTTATCATCCGGAAATGGATTGGTCTACATACAGACCGAACGACAGACAGACCGACCGACCGACATCTGCAAAACAATATACCCCTCCTTCTTCGAAGGTGGGCATAAAGACGAGAATATGAGAAACCCTGAGAATACGAGAAACAGGGATATATCTATATATATTTTATGAATGTAGTACGGGTCTGTCAGGTATGATTTCCAAAATGATTAAATTCACCCCCCCCCCCCCCCCCCCCCCCCCCCCCCCCCGAGATTGATTTGAAAATATTCAACTACATTAAGACGATGGGTGGCAGACATCTTTCGTCGATCAACTGATATGAAAATTGAACACATATCTTTATTTTCCACAATTTACTTTTCATTTCTATTCGAGTGAGATGCTGTTTTTGTAATGCCAGATAGGGGTGACTATTGAGGCCAATTTTGACTATTGCAATACTATTGATATTGCTGAAAAACTATTGCGATACTATTCTATTGCAAGTTACTATTGCGATACTATTGCAATAGTTATCGGCCACCATGTTTTATACAGTAAAACTACCAACTGGCATTATTACACAGTGTAAGACACGGCACTGTTTATAATTGCTGTTAATAGTATTAATAATACACATTGAATGTTTGTATAACTGAAATGGACAGAAATAAATCTAACATTAAATATTTTTAACATTTTTTCTATTTCTTGCCTTCCATGGCTTTGAAACAATAAACCTATGCAAGGTATACTCAAACGAATTTGCCATTTTGTTGCAAATGTCAACGTGTTTAATAACGTAAAGCATCGAAAAAGACGAAAATTGACGGATCGGACTAAGGTGTACCAGCACTAAATGAAGGACCCTACCGAACTGTTTGCTATATCATACAAGAAGCCTACTTTCTCCATGTCTAAAGTACTTTTTCTCATTTAAAATTAACAGGTTATTTAAATATATTTAATCAAAGTTTCTAAGAAACTAAATTTATTTATTATCTCCAATTAAGACTTCTCAGTTCTTTATGGAAGTTTAATTCCGTGAGGGTAATTATTGTAATGGAGACGTAAACATTTTCCCAGGCGCAAATAAAAGCTGGCTTTGTTTCTTGGTTTATAAATTATCAATCATTTCTGTATTTATTAAAATTTCAAAACTATTGAAACTATCGATTGTTGAAGGAACTATTGGCGATTGTTATTGGATCGTGACTTTTCTATCGATGCATACTATCGGGACACTCAGTATCGCAATGCATCGATATTTCGATGTATCGTTACACCCCTAATGCCAGACTGGTGACTTGGTGTTAATAAGAAATAAACCCCTTTCCTTACATTGGTATAGCGCAAATATTACAAAATTGTCAGTACGCCGTTTTGAAAACAACTAACTTTATTGAAACATTAGTCCTCGAGTTGGAAATGACATTACTAAGAAAATGAATGAAATAGGATTGGCCATTTTTCGAATCAAGGACCAAGTGAGTCTGAGACATAACCATAACTCTTATTACTGACTGTGTATGAAACTACACACAGCAGTGATTATCTTGTTAAACTTTAAAGCTGATTTAATCACTGTCTGACTTTTTATAGCATAAGGCTTTATAGGCTGCTGTGGCTGTCTAATAATACAAGTAAGTAGAAAATTAGTACACTGTTTTATTTTATTAGACAAATACCAAAACTAAAAGTTTATACTTAATGTACTGGTTGGGAACCATTTTCCGGACACATTTTCATATTTCGGCTCCATTATTCTCTAAAAAAATATTTGACATAAATGAAGCCCAGGCTGCACAAACTTCAGCTCCTTCCACATCCGCTGTTGTAATCAGCATCGTGTTGTGACGTAAAATATGGGTTCCATGGGGCCTCAAATGGGGTCACTAAAATAACTTATTTTTCCCGTCAGGTAAACCAGTATCTGGACAAATTTTGACGGTGTTTTGTTGTTAATTTGATAATAAAATAAGTAATTAAACTATTTCTACACATTTCTTTATCATTCATCTCTTAAAAATTGCACATGAAACATAACCCGACGTTCAATAGCAGCTACGAAAGCAAACCGAGGTTGACTATAAACAAGAGCACCGCCTTGCGGGTGCTGACGCTCATCTGATTTTTTTTGTATAATAGAAATATTGTCCTACATTGTACCCATGATTTTCTAAGTCTAAAAAGTGCCATCATTCTTGCAAAAAGCAGGATAGAGTTATGTTTCTTGATGTACAGTGTCCACTTATGATGGTGAAAAACTTTTGCAAGTTTTAAAGCAATAGCTTTGATAGTTTATGAGAAAAGTATACTTAAACATAATACTCAACCAAGAAAATGATTTTCTAAGTCCAAAAGGGGCAATAATTATTGCAAAAAGCAGGATGGAGTTATGTTGCTTGCTGTACAGGGTCAGCTTATGATGGTGAACAAGTGTTGCAAGTTTCAAAGCAATAGCTTTGATAGTTTAAGAGAAAAAGTTCACCTAAACATAAAACTTAACCAAGAAATCTGATATTTTCTAAGTCCAAAAGGGGCCATAAATCTTGCAAAAAGCATGATGGAGTTATGTTTCTTGATGTACAGGGTCAGCTTATGATGGTGAACAAGTGTTGCAAGTTTTAAAGCAAAAGCTTTGATAGTTTAGGATAAAAGCTGACCTAAACATAAAACTTAACCAAGAAAACTGATTTTCTAAGTCCAAAAGGGGCAATAATTCTTGCAAAAAGCAAGATGGAGTTATGTTTCTTGATGTACAGGGTCTGCTTATGATGGTAAACAAGTATTCCAAGTTTCAAAGCAATAGCTTTGATAGTTTAGGAGAAAAGCTGACCTAAACATTAAACTTAACCAAGAAATCTGATATTTTCTAAGTACAAAAGGGGCCATAAATCTTGCAAAAAGCAAGATGGAGTTATGTTTCTTGCTATACAGGGTCACCTTATGATGGTGAACAAGTTTTCCAAGTTTCAAAGCAATAGCTTTGATAGTTTAGGAGAAAAGCTGACCTAAACATAAAACTTAACCAGGCAACGCCGACGCCGACACCAACGCCGACACCGACAACCGCTCAAGTGATGACAATAACTCATCATTTTTTTTTCAAAAAATCAGATGAGCTAAAAAACTCGAATTTCGTCTTATATGAATTCTTGATAATTCCAATAGCAGGGATCACTTTTGGCTGCGATATTCTCGCATTATTTTGGCGAAAATTGCATAAATTTTGCTCAAATGCGCTTAAAAATCGCATCTACGTGGCTGTAGATCTTTTGCCGAAATTTCAACTTTTCGCTGAAATGTGGTCTTGCCGTTACTTAATTTTCGCAGGGCTCGACACTAACACTGGTCCGCTGGTCCGAGGCCAGTGAAAAGCAACAAGGACCAGTGAAATATTTGGAGGACCAGTAACTGTTTCATTTAACAAGAGGACCATGATGGTCCTGAATCGCTCACCTCTTCCCACATGACCCAGTTTTTAGTATGACGTCGTTTTTTCTATTATTTGACATAGTGACCTTGTTTTCGAGCTCATGTGACTCAGTTTTGAACTTGATCTAGATATTATCAAGATGAAAATTCTGACCAATTTTCATGAAGATCCATTGAAAAATATGGTCTCTAGAGAGGTCACAAGGTTTCTCTATTATTTGACCTATTGACCTAGTTTTCGAAGGTACATGCCCCTGTTTTGAACTTTACCTAGATATCATCAAGGTGAACATTCTCACTAATTTTCATACAGATCTCATGAAAAATATGGCCTCCAGAGAGGTCACAAGTTTTTTCTATTTTTATACCTACTGGCCTAGTTTTTGACCGCAAGTGACCCAGTTTCGAAACTGACCTAGATATCATCAAGGTGAACATTCAGATCAATTTTCATGAAGATCCATTGTAAAATATGGTCTCTAGAGAAGTCAAAAGATTTTAATAATTTTAGACCTACTGACCTAGTTTTTGACCGCAGTTGACCCAGTTTCGAACTTGACCTAGATATCATCAAGATGAACATTCAGACCAACTTTCATACAGATCCCATAAAAAGTATGGCCTCTAGAGAGGTCACAAGGTTTTTTTATTATTTGACCTACTGACCTAGTTTTTTAAGGCACGTGACCCAGTTTCAAATTTGACCTAGATATCATCAAGGTGAACATTCTGACCAATTTTTATGGAGATCCATTCACAAGTATGGCCTCTAGAGAGGTCACAAGGTTTTTCTATTTTTAGACCTACTGACCTAGTTTTTGATCGCACATGACCCAGTTTCGAACTTGACCTAGATATCATCAAGATGAACATTCAGACCAATTTTCATACAGATCCCATGAAAAATATGGCCTTTAGAGAGGTCACAAGGTTTTTCTATTATTTAACCTACTGACCTAGTTTTTGAAGGCACGTGACCCACTTTCGAACTTGACCTAGATATCATCAAGATGAACATTCAGACCAACTTTCATACAGATCCCGTAAAAAATATGGCCTTAGAGAGGTCACAAGGTTTTTCTATTATTTGACCTACTGACCTAGTTTTTGATGGCATGTGACCCACTTTGGAACTTTACCTAGATATCATCAAGGTGAACATTCTGACCAATTTTCATGAAGATCTCATGAAATATATGGCCTCTAGAGAGGTCACAAGGTTTTTCTATTTTTAGACCTACTGACCTAGTTTTTGACCGCACTTGACCCAGTTTCGAACCTGACCTAGATATCATCAAGACGAACATTCAGACCAACTTTCATACAGATCCCATGAAAAATATGGCCTTTAGAGAGGTCACAAGGTTTTTCTATTATTTGACCTACTGACCTAGTTTTTGAGGGCACGTGACCCAGTTTTGAACTTGACCTAGATGTCATCAAGGTGAACGCTCTGACCAATTTTCATGAAGATCTCATGAAATATATGGCCTCTAGAGAGGTCACAAGGTTTTTCTATTTTTAGACCTACTGACCTAGTTTTTGAAGGCACGTGACCCACTTTCGAACTTGACCTAGATATCATCAAGGTGAACAATCCCACCAATTTTCATGAAGATCTTGTGAAATATATGGCCTCTAGAGAGGTCACAAGGTTTTTCTATTTTTAGACCTACTGACCTAGTTTTTGAAGGCACGTGACGCAGTTTCGAACTTGACCTAGATATCATCAAGATGAACATTCTGACCAACTTTCATAAAGATCCCATGAAAAATGTGACCTCTAGAGTGGTCAAAAGCAAAAGTTTACGGACGCACGCACGCACGGACAGACGACGGACGACGGACACCGCGCGATCACAAAAGCTCACCTTGTCACTTTGTGACAGGTGAGCTAAAAATGTAGCGGAAACTGCTCTTCGGACCAGTGGCCAAAAATGGTTAGTGTCTGGCCCTGTTTTCGTGTGACGTTCATTTAGGCGCTTGAATTTCGCTTTTATCTCCTTAGAGCGTCCGATGATTATGACAATCAGACAAAAATAATCTGTTTTCGCGATGTTTCAAAATGATATAAAAGAGTGTTTCCAAAGCAAAATAATAATGAAATTTGAAAACTTTTGAATTTTGACCTTATTTTATGTACATGCGTCTATTTCAGCTGCGATTTCTGGGATTTAAAAGCCAAACTTTGTCTCCAGAATGTCAGAAAATGCACAAAATGCATCCTTCTGGGTGTTATTCATGACGGAATGAACGATATTTCAGAATCCCAGTGAAAAATGATGCAAAAAAATGAAACTTTTACCAAAATATACAATAAAAGGTCCATAAGGCCAAAAATTAGCCCTGTAAATGGGTAGGGGGTGGCTTCTATTAAATGTCTATATTTCTCCAAAATCATGAAATTTCACAATGAAACTTGGCAATATGTTTGGTATTACATCTTTCTTGGAAATAGAGATGAAAATGGTGTGAAATTTAATAAGAAACATTTCTTATAACAGAAATTTAAGCATTTGGAAGGACAAACTTTCTGCCTCCATTCGCGCTGACTAATAGCGATGAGAATAACAAGATGGTGGAGAAACCTCCGCTGAAGTCCCTTCATAAAAAAAGCTGAATGCCCGAATTTCAATACGAAATGGTTGAGGGTAGGGTCATAAATAAGTTTGACTTTAACATTGTTTTGACCTAATGGAAGTGTATCAAGTCCAGAAAGATTAAAACATAACTGAACTTCAACTTTGACAAAGCAGCTTTGAAGTAAAATCATTAGGGGAATAAGGCATGTGGACCCAAGACTTGGTTACAACTTTCATCAACCTATTCAGCAATTCCTGGCACTGAATTTTAGAGTTATAAAAGGTGTCTCTGAAAGGATATGTTTTGTTTATTTACAAGATAATTGTTCTTACAAATAAACAGATGTTTGTTTTTCAGTGTAATCAGGGCCCTCGTTTGCCGATTTTTGGGGCCGAAATTCGGCCCCGTTCCCCCCTCGAAATAGTATGTTTTTTTCCCCCCAAGTGTAGAAAAATTCCCCCTCGAAAGAAAAAAAAAATCAAGAAAAAAATCGATACCCGATAGTCTTAGGAGCGTCTCGTAACTTAATGGGCCTGATAAAGTTTTACTCAGGGGTTTCATTTGACCCGGGAACCCGGGTCCGGGAGATTTTCAAAAGACGCTCAAAGGACCCGGCATGATAATTGCCTGTGCGTCACTCGGGACCCGGAGACATTTTCCTTTGATAATCCTTCCTCTTATCAGTCATTTCCTACAGTAAAACTATGTCCACGATAAACACGTGTATTCAAAATAAACACTCGCGGTCATGCCCTCCTGCCTTTGATCTTCTGCTAAATTCCCGCCCTTTATCCTGGACATGCCACGCTGATTTTTCTTTATCAGCAAGTTACGTCACGGCGAGTGAACATAGGTAATGAGAATCAATGAAGTGTTAACATTAATTGATAAAGCGTTACCCGTATTGAGCCTGCATACTGTCAAAAAAGGCGCCAATTATTATCGTAATTAAGCGACCAGCTAATTACCGAGCATGTGAAAAGTGTCCTGCATGATTTCTTCATGCAAACTTTAAATTAGATCATTGTTTAATGATTGTACCTTAATATCAACGAGAAAATCCACAAATTTAAATGAATTTGGAAAGTAAAAAAAAGTTTAGAATGTCCGTTCACGATTCTAATTACACCCGATGACATAATTATGCAAAAACTTGACTTTCAATGCAATTTTTAATGAAAAGTAGCATCATTAATTGAGGAACTATCTCTGGTTTACCTTAGTGGACCAAGTTAACTGGCAAAAATAACATTTCAGACGACATTCCAAAAGTGTACCAGTATCCGGATAGTACGTTTTTGGATACATTTTTACAGTGTTTTAGCACTTTTCTGCTAACAAACAAAAATATTGAAGAAAAACCTCATCAAATTAAAATGAATTTTGATAAAAATTTATTTACAATATGAGATTATATGACCTGAAACAGAAATTGTTATTATGCTGTAACATGTTCTTGGTTATAGTAGCTATTAATTACCTAGTATTACTTTATAAGAAAATATAGTCAATTGTATCGATGTGTTGGGACAGGACTCTTGTACTTTGAAAAAGGACCCTTCAAAATTTGGACCCAAGGGTGCCGGGACTCTTGGGTTTTCAGGTCTAGTGGAACCCCTGGTTTTACTGATCCGTATAATACGCGCGTTTTTCAGTTCCCTGGATGCGTGTATGCAAAGTTACTTCCCTTTGAAAAAAAATGTCGCATAATGCACATCATACCGTAAAAAGATCACGGATGCAACAGGGGCGAAATGCGCAAAAATAGATTTGCTTTTTAAGCAGCATGCTCTCAAAAAAAAAAAAAAAAACTACTGTCACGGACACCGCTGTTTCATCAGGGCCAGACATGCACAATCAGGTAGATACGATGAAGAGAAGCTCTGCTCCGGCTGCAGCTGAGACAATGTCCGTGGATACTGCTAGTGCTACAGATAATGACGACATGTGAACCTCGACTGGATGTCACATAACTGATTTAATAAAAGAAAATAAAAGTTGCCTGTTTTCAATAGATTATGTTCTGTACAATACTTCAGATATATTCACATTAGTTTGATATCTGTAATACTCAATTGACCTTAATTTAAGGGGTTATGATCAGATGTCATATCTCCAGAATGAATTCCCCTCTCCCTTGAAAACGACGCGAAATTCCCCCCTCCAAGGGCCCCGGCCCCAATCCCCCAAAATGTAGAGAGGGCCCTGGTAATAAAAGCTGTCTGCCGATGTAAAATCCCATTATAAAAAGAAAAAATCCCATTCATTTTGTCAAAAATCTCACTGATTCAAGGCAAATGGGAATTAATCTCATAACAGTATCTGCCAAAAGTGATCCCTGCAATAGAATAGAATAAAATTATTTCAAAAATCGACTTTCCTGCATCTTACCAAAGAGCTATAAAAATAAATAGATCGGCAACTTGAAAGGCATATAGAGCAAATCTCGTCAAAAAAACATGACAACTGAATGAGATCTCGCTTACTGGAAGTGCCGCGTTCTCCATGCGCCATTTTGTATGCGAAAGCAATTATTCATCGGTAAATTAATTACCACCGTATGACCACGCTTCTTTTGATGGTAAGAAAGGTGTAATTTGTGTCTTAAGACTATTTCACATTAAACTAATGTTGTTTCAGAAGCTAACATGTATTTTAAATGTAGTTTTAAAGGTACAAATTGGAACTCCATGCTCGCCGATGTTTGTTTTTACTAAGATAACGCCGATTCACGCTCTGACACGAGATCACGCGAGATTACAGCCAGTTGCCATTCTGTGTATTTTATACTTCTTTGATCTAACGTAACTTTTAGCATGAAATTAAAAGTAGAACATGTTATCAGCAGACAATCATTATGTAGTTTGATTATTTCTTCCCCACTTGATACCTTGGCATGTGTGAACTACTGCGCATGCGCAATGCTATCTTCATGCCCCGTTAAGACAGAAAGTTGTTTTGTAAACGCAGGTGAGTTATCATCAAAAACCCAAACATTATACAGCCTTATAAAATAGAGTTTGTTGTAGACATGAAGAACAAACATCTAAATGATCTAGATGAAAGAGTTACATGAATAACAACGAAATAAAGCGGATATTACATGTGTCCGGAAACTGGTCCTGTCCGGAAAATGTTCCCGACCAGTACGGACAAGTAAACTAGCAGTACGGACAAGTAAATTTTCTAAGTTACTTGTCTGTGGACAAGTAAAATTTTCTGAGATTTTGCCAGCCCTGTCAAGATCATTATTTTGCATTTTTATGAATTTAACTGAATTATAAATATACTGGTTTCGAAGCAGTTTCCGTCATAAAATGAAGGTTTTTAAAATATCTTTTTTCTTGAACGTTTCAGTTCCGTAAAATGCTCCTAAAGAGAACACCTTGTTGAAAATAGGAGGTAAAAAAAAAGCAAAACCTGAGACTCGAACTCGCGATCTCATGCTTGTGAAGCCGATGTTCTACCGATGCACAAAAATGACTCATTTTTATCTTTATTATGTATTTTTGGTAAATCATCTGGTTTCAACTGCCAAAAAGAGGAACTTTCAACTTAATTGGGGATTATGGAGTTATTCTTTGCGCATGCGCATTGGTTGCACGTGAAATCCCCCATGTGCGGAATGTAAACAAAACAATTATGGAATGAACAATTAAGAGTTTCTTGTTTTTAGTAAGATAATGCCGAATCACGCTCTGACACGAGCTCACGCGAGATTACAGCCAGTTGCCATTCTGTGTATTTCATATACTTCTTTGCCCTGAGCTACTGTAATTGTATTGTGAACTCTGTATAACACTTTTCAAACATACTCATAAAATACGCTGCCAGAAAACTTGACATAACTTTTGTAGTTAGCTCTACTCTGGATCAATGTCAGAACTCTATATATCTTGAGCATTCACATATTCTTTGAAATAAAACGTAGATGTTAAACGAAATCAGCCATACACTACGCATGCGTGCAGCCCAAATTATGGTTCTCGGTTATTGTAAAGTCATTGTCACCACTCACAGTCACCAGGTTTAAATACATGAAATATCATAACAGACGAAACTTGAGCTCTTATGTTAGAATTTGAAATGTGTTTATCAACACGTGCTCAATTACTTACCCGAAGATTTGCTCTTGTGTACTTCCCAGCCCGCCGGTAAATCCATAACTTGATTGGTTACCTCCCATTGGTTACCGGCTTTTCTTAATTTTACCACAATAACCGATATTCACCGTCAGCCTATAACCACCACAATACAGGGACAACACAGGATTTCGGAATAAAAAAGTTTTTAAAAAATCATGGTTTTGTAAGACATATACAGTAATCAAATTAAATTCTTTGTTAGTGACTTAGTTAATCCTATTGTGAGATCCAGTATGGTTGTAACTTCAATATTAAAACTTTCCTCCAGGTCTTTTACTGTATGGAATCAATCCATGACTTGGATCCTCTAGCCTGTAACATTTCATCGCATTTGAAAACATCCATACAACAATCAGTTCTTTCCAAATTTGATTTGGGATTTGGGGGGATACAGTTTTTATCACCATTTCTCAAGAATACACTCTTGTGTTTTTTTTTTTTTTTTGTTTTTGTTTTTTTTTTTAGTATTGTAGATCTTATTTTCCTTTCTTATGGCAGATTTTAGACAGCACTGTCTAGATCAGCAGCTTCAACACAGATTTTAACAGGTTTTAACACTAGCTTATAGTATTGCACATGCTCAACTAGTTCTATTCAAATTTGTGTGCTTAACAATTTTTTCTTTTGTAGCTATTTTATAACTCTGTTAAATTTGTTTTTGTTTTATAGTCGTTTCAAAAGCTCTTCAGAACTTATGTTTTGTAATGTTGTTTTCTTGCCGACTCAAGATAAAACTTATTGTATTGCATTGTATTGTATTGTAAGCAGTTTATTTGACGTGTTTTTACTAAGGTCTGTTCCATTCCAAAGGTTTGCCCCAACTTTGGTGTCATATGAAAAAACTACGACACTTACCGGCAAAGTAATCATGGTTTGATAGACTAAAAAAAGTCACCCTCGAGAAAGTTATGATTTTTTTCTGCTTTGCCAAATATCTAAATAAATGACAAATTAATATTTTCAACGGCAAATTTGGGCGTTTGTTGGACAATATATAGCCCCCTCCCAATATTTTGAAAAAGAGATATATAACTTGCAGTCTAATTCAACATTTATTTAGTATCATATAATTCTTTTCAACCTGATTTCTGATTTGCATTTGGCGTTTCCTTGCATTTTGACTTTTCTCTTTCCGCAAGGTGAGTATTGAAACCTCGAACGCGCCGAGGATTGTTCTATTTCCTAACTTATATCAATGACCTACCAGACTCACTTAAAAGCAGTGTAAGACTTTTTGCTGATGACACAGTAGTTTACCTCACTATTAATACCATGCATGATTGTGAGACTCTCCAGCAGGACCTACACAAATTAGAACTGTGGGAAAAGACCTGGTCCATGGAGTTTAATCCAGATAAGTGCGAAGTGATTAGAATTTCAAAAAAGAGAAAAACCATCACTTTTCCCTATAAGTTACCTAACCATGAATTAAAAACTACAAAAAACGCTAAGTAGGGGAGACCGGGGCACCTTGGGACAAAAATTATATTTTTTCAATTTTCTAAAACATCTTGAATTAACTTTCTGTAATTGTCATACTATTTTAAAGTACAATACTTCATGTACATGAGGGGTAGTTAATGGTCATGTTTTGTGCTATCGATTCTGAGATATGCATCATAGAAGACTAGCACTAAAATGTCCCATTGTACCCCGAAACCGGGGCACCACGGGACACATCCTGGCAACCATGGGACAGTGACAGAAATAAAGAAATCTATAAACTCTATTTCATCTGAACTGCAATGATAACATTTGCTTAAACATCCAACATCGAGAAAAAGGCTAATCAAATGCATTTTAATTACAATGACAGACCTATATACTTTTAACTTGATAATGCCTTAGTTATAAAACAATACAACAGTATATATAATTATGTTAATTAACTTCTCAACTTAAAGTATAAACTGACTTCTGATAACTGATTTATCCAGTAATGGCATGTCAACAATATAAAAATATGCCTTTACTCAGAAATAGTGAGTTAGGTCGAGGTCAAACCTCAGCTATTTTTCAGCTTTTGCAGTGCCTGCCTTATTGCTTGGCTGAGGCAATTTCATTACAATGTCATCATATTCCATCTCATCAGTTTCTTTGTTGTCTGGTATAATGAACACTGAAGCTATATTTTTCATGGGTTGACATTTCAAGAAAACTCATAGGTCAAGTTTTCTACATTTGTATGCATTTATTAACCAGTGTAATAGCTTGTGAGTTTCTTCCAGCTGTATTTAACACTGTCCCATGGTGCCCATTTGCAGGTGTCTCATTGTGTCCAAACCCCACCACCCTTAAATTTTCAAAAAAAATATGAAGGTCATCTACTTCACTGGGATTAAACATTTTGTGACATTATCAATCAATGTATGCTTTATAGATAGTGATATAGAAATGGTTTCAAAGAGTTCACTGCAGAACTCTACGGGATAATATATGGAATTAACTTTTTTTACTAAGAGTAGTGAAAAAATGAAAAAAACTCAACTGAAGTTTTATTTTAAATCCTTCCACCTTCAAACTTCGTATAAAAAACAGCGTGAGAAAGGCAAGATTTTTAGCAATTCGGATAGATTTATTTTATTTTCCAGAAAAAGTTACTTCTGATGTCCCAAATGTAATATTCTTTTTATTACATGTTATCGTTTCCTGTCGAAACATCAACAAATCTACTTTCTTTTACTATATAAACAAGTCAATTTGACCAACGTCTCCTATACTGTAAATGACGTCGACGTCAAAGCTTTATTACACTAGTGTATTATCATTTATTACACTCCCGCGACGTTAAACATGTGATAAGATGTTTTAATTTCTACTCATTGTATATGTGATATTTGACATTCTTAATTAGTGTTGTACCATATCATGTATTTGGTATACTGAAGACAGGTCAGGTCAGGTCAGGTCAGGTCAGTCAGTCAGTCAGTCAGTCAATATAAAAACATTAAGAAACAAAAACGTATGTATACTCAATGCCTTTGCAAAAGACAGAGCATCAAGAGAAACACACTTAAGGACCCGACAGAAGACAGAAATCAAAACAGTTCAGTCCTGGTGGGATTTAAAAACTGCTTCTCACAGAGTCCTTCCCTCTTCCGTCAGACACAATCAAAGATGGAAGCGCAGTGTCCAACTGTAAACACTTAACATGCGGCATGTCTCAAAGCAGTTGGACCTCTTTTAATAAAACGTTTTATAATTTTACCAAATACAGTTGAAAAATTACAATGACCCAACATCTTACGAAATTTGTATAAACCACATTTCTAGTAATGTTTAAGAGTACATTTACTTGGATTAAACTCCATTTCCCACTTTTCTTCCCATGTTTCCAACTTTATTAGGTCTTCTTGAAGAATGCGGGAAACTTGAGGACTACAAATAGTTAGGTAAACAGCGAACTTTGGATTCATATTGGGATTTATATATAATAAAAATAGTAACAGCCAAGTACGGACCCCTGTGGTACTCAAGATGTAATAGCTACTTCGGATGACTGTTCACCTTCAAGAATAATGTTCAGGCTGTGTGCGACCTTTAAGAAAATGTTTAATCCATAATAAAGTAGTGTTGTTGATGCCATGTTCTTGCAGTTTATATATTTAGATGACCGACTTTATCAAATGCCTTGCTAAAATCTAAAAGAACTAGACCAGTTTGATGACCTTTCTAGAGTTTTTTCCCAATGATTATATCGAACAGTGAATTGTTGAAAAAGGTGAGGGGAAAACGTAAGATTTACGGTGATACCACATTTTGAAATTCCCGTGAATAATAAATATTAAAAATATTTAGTTGTTCTCAAGAAGGTATAAGGTTTACAGTCACACTAGTATATTTTCTTCCCTTATCAGAAACGAACTATTTTAATTATATCTTGAACGATCTCTCGCGAAACGCTCACAAAAATAGGGCAACCAAAAAGGCTAATCATACTCTAGGTTTCCTCCGCAGGAATATAAAGGTCCAACCCCCTCAAGTCCATGGCATATCAGACACTCGTCAGACCACAGCTGGAATAGCTCCGAAGTATTGTTCCCACCCATAAAAACCCAAATAGACCAAAAAGAAGCAGTCAAAAGAAGGGACGCGCGTTGGGCTATGTCCAACTTTGGCCGCACCTACAGTGTCACTGACATAAAATCTCAAATCAAATGGTTGCAATCCCCATGGAAGATTATCTCATCCCCATAACAAGCTAGGCAATCACGCCATTATCACCCACAGCGGTGGGTGATAATTACAGGTTAATCTCTGCAACACTGACCACTACAAATAGTCCTTGTTTCCAAAGGTTATAGTCCAATGAAAAAATCTTCCACCTGACATTCCCTTCCTTCCAACTTCAAAGCCGCTGTTTGCAACACTGACCATACGTACTTCATTATAACCTGGTTCTTCACCCCTATTGTTATCTTTTAGATCAGTAATACATTTTCCTTTCCCATGTATCTGGCCCGATTTTCTTTTGTTTTCTACGAACAATCTTTGTGGCTTGGCGCACACGAAAGTGTCTTAAGGGTCAGACAGTAACGGATGATAAAATAGATAGATAAATGTGTTAGATTTGGCGCCCTCATTTCCAAGAATTAACTAAAACAATAGAACTTATTATTGTTACCTCGTTCAACATAGGGGGCAAGGGCGTACCCAGGGCAATAAGAATTATACACAAGGGAAAGGTGGTGAGTGTGGGAGGGGTGGACGGGGGACCTCCCCCGGATTTTTTTTTTTTTGAAATATTGACCTTATTTGATGCAGTCAGACTGCTTTTTAGGGTGCTTTTTTGACAAAAAATCATACATGCGTATTATGCGTAACAGTAGTTACGCCCTTGGGAGATATATAAATCTGGGAGAGGGAGGAATTTTTAACATCAGATTATATAAACGCCTCAAGAGTGTAAAGTTGTAAAAATAATGTTACTCAGTATGTTGGTAAATTCGGGTGCAGGGTCACTACTATACGCGTTGAAACTGGTCGTTAGCAGGGTTTCAAGAAAAACCTCAAGAAATGGCAAGGCATCATATAGTTTTACAGTGCAACAGTTATAACGATATTATAAGAGAATAATTATATTTTCCAGAAAGCTGTCTGATATTGCAATCGATTACACACATTATTAGAAGAAAGAAAGTATAGTTTTTTTAATTTCTTTTCTAACTCTAAAAATTAGGCCAAAACATGTTGTCTTACTTTTGGAATTATATTTTTCACTATTGTCGTATTATACTTAGTCTAGTAAACTCATTTTTATATAAAATATAATCCATAATGCTTCATCAGCAGTATCCATGGTTTCTTCGTTTGTGTCAGCGGTATCCATGGTTTTTTCGTTTGTGTCAACGGTGTCCATGGTTTCTCCGTTTGTGTCAGCGGTATCCATGGTTTCTCCGTTTGTGTCAGCGGATTCTTGAAGTCAGATTAAACAGTTCCAAAACACATCTTTTAGCATAGCATTTGATACAGTCATAACATATTTCATAACATACTTATACAGTACATTAACTGTGTCTTAGAACTATAAAAATAGTTTATACTTAGTTAAAAATATCTAACAATAGGCAAAAGACTTCCATATTATTTCATTTACCTATATTTCTCGCAAGAGTATATGAAATAACATAACGTTATGTTTTGTATTTTCTTACAACAAAACACTAAGCTTGAAAATGATATCGAACCTACACCCACAAAATGCAATTATTACAATTACTATTATTATTATTACAATATATTTGTAGTACCTTTTCTGTCATGACTATTGAATTGAGCCATGTTTTGTTGCTAATATTAACCATTATAATAATCCAGTATAATTTCTATTGAATCCGATTTGTAAATTCAAGATCAAGCCTGGGTACCTATGACTTTTTTATACATATTTCCGTTTCAAACTTGATTCTCAGTCAGTACACAAAGTTTAAAGAAATTCTGCCCGTCGGAAATTTTTTGCCCTATATACATATAGGCAACTGTGGCATTTACCCTTAAGATAAATTATAATCCAGTTTTGCGATTCCTATATAAACAACTATAAAGAGTCCAGTATTGCATTTCCTGTAAACAACTATAAAGAGACCAGTATTGCGTTTTGTGTTTACAACTATAAATAGACCAGTATCGCATTATGTGCTTCATGTAAGCAACAATAAATAGTACAGTATTGTGCTTCCTGTAAACAATAATATATAGTCCGGTATTGTGTTCCTTGTAAACAACTATGAATAGTACAGTATTGTGATTCCTGTAAACAAAAATAATAACCCTGTATTGCATTTACTGTAAACGGCTATAAATAGTCCAGTTTTGTGTTTCATGTCGACAAATGTAGTTTGTCTTGTATCATAGTAACTTTGTGTTTTTTGTAAACAACTATAGATAGTCCTCTGGTGGAGTTTCTTGCAAACAAGTATTGTCAGTCCTGTGT
Source organism: Mercenaria mercenaria (assembly GCF_021730395.1). NCBI lineage: Eukaryota > Metazoa > Mollusca > Bivalvia > Venerida > Veneridae > Mercenaria > Mercenaria mercenaria. The sequence continues at coordinate 17,111,633 of NC_069375.1, read as the reverse complement.
CGCTTTTCTTGCAAACAAGTATTGTCAGTCCTGTATCGCGTTTCTTGCAAACAACTATATAGACTGCCCGTACTGCGTTTTCCATGAACAAGTATAGATAACCTTGCATTACTTTTCCATAAACAACTGTCATAGTCTTGTATTGTGTTACCCATTAACAACTATAGATAATCCAGATTGTATTATTGTATTCTGCTTCATGTAAACAGCTAAAGAGAGTTCTCTCAGTCTTACTGGTTATCAAAATTCTCACGTGGCAATAACATGTCTCAGTTAAATTCATATAAGAAAACAAGACACTTGGTCTGGCTATGTATGTTATTTTATGCATGCTGCCAGGTCATAAAGTCCAAGCATTGACGAAAATAAGCTACTATATGTTTATTATAAACAGTATTTATGCAAATCAATAACCGTGATCTAAACAGTCACATACATGTATTTAATACCCCGTATATTTCAGGAAAATGGGGAGGGGGAGAGGATTAGTTATTTTGATTTGTGGTGTTTTTATTCAAACGAAAATGGTGTTTTAAATGGCAGATATATGATATACATAATGTCAGGGGAGATAATTAAAGTGCTTTAAAGTGCCTGTGCTCAAAAAGGTATGTTCCAGAACTATGCAGTCAGCGCAACGTTAAACTCTTGCGAAAGTTTTCCCTCGCCAACACACGTGATTGGAATCAATGGATGCTGTGTTCTCATTAGGTAGTTCTATAATGAAAAACAAAATACGTATGTTATTTCGATAAAAATAAAAAAGGACCATAATAATGGATATATCAATATAAACGATGGATTTTTTGTTGTTGTTTTTTAAACGCCTTGGGGAAAAAAGATTTTTCCACTGACTGTGAAAGAGAATACACTGTACATTGAAACAACAAAAATACTAACGTGTGCATATGCCATAGCGTTCTTCTTTTCATTATTTGTAGTGTCATTTCCGATCCACACAAATACATCATTGCACGTGTCCAGGATAAACACATCCTTAAATATAATATTAAAGTAACACAGATTTTAATAAACGGTAATAAATGGCAAAAACAGCGACAATTTAAATGAAAAGAAGAGTTTCAAGAGTTTATTTATTTTATAAACAACCAGAAACAGTCATAAGAAGCGTTATAATACATAAAACAGTCGTATCAAGATAACTTTGTGCCGTATTTCAGCCTACTTACATTTGTGTCAAGATCATTATGTGTCATTTTCCCTTCCTTTTCAAGTTTGAAGGTCATCTGTCCAGTCTCATCACTCAATCTGCCAGATTAAATAAAATTGATTCAGACACTTTTTACAGAAAAACTATATAATGAATACATGTATAACATTTCAAAAGAAAAATATTATGTGATTCGAAAGATATCTTGCGGGAAACTACCAGCCTTCAGCGTTTAGTTTTATTTAAACAGCACTGTAATAATTTTCAGAAGTAACACCGCAATAGTACCGAACTCTTATCTGGCTGTAACACATTGAAAACTACAAATACATTAACTATGTGAAATTATGTGTGATGTTCTTTAATTTTCTATAAAACATTTTTCACCTGAATAATTTCTTTGTCAACGGTTCAGTGGAATGCACGTTATTATTTCCATTCGATTCTGCAACCTCATCTAGTCTGTTGTAAAATGCACCCTGAAACGAATTGGATCATTTCGACATGAATGCTGCTAAAATCAAGATAAACTCACATCGTATACTCTTCGGCAGAGGTATATCGACTGTAAATGTACCGACAGGGGAGAAATGTAATTAATAAAAAAGGATAACACAGGAAATTTTAAACGTCCTATTTTTTATTTAAAGAAAAAAAACCCCCAAAAACTCTAAACCTCATTCACATGCCAGTCAACTTCTACGACGTATCAACTATATAAACTTTATATAATTGTTAAGATTTTTTTCAGCTTATTTGCAGCAAATTTATCGTTTGAATTGATACGGTGTAACGTTACTGAAATACATGAGAAAACTGACTTACACATGACTTTGTCCCCTCATCAATCGTCTCTGACGTGCATTTTCCACGTTGATGTTTTATTTCGTTTACATACCCTGCGGCCTGAAATTTTCCATTGAGTTAATTGCATAAAACGGTCTCTTTTAGAAATATTAGTTATTTCAAAGAAACATGTCTCGAAGTTCTGCTGGTTTTACAAATGACAGTGCAGTTTATTCCCTTTCCATTGTACATACATGTATAATACTCAAACTACTCTACAGTGCATTTTAAGATGGGATATATACGGTTTGCTAAAATTTCCGAATGTTTGCATCCTTTATACTATATTAAAGAAGTGTGTAATCCTGTATGTTTTTGAAAATAAAGCTAATTGTATAATGATAACAAAAAGATTATATATAGGATATAATGCATGTGAGGTGTTGTACATTTCTTTACCTCTCATGAACAGACGCAATCAAGCCGAGTCTGCTAATATTCTTCTTGGTTGCATTCTTTGCTTCCAAAGGATCTTATTAACAACAGACACTTACCCTGAACCTCTCATCTTTGTTACTATTCCGTCCATTCCACTGGTAGATTTTGAGACCAAGGTCAAGGATATACACATCAGACGAATCCACCATGTCCAGACAACGCGCAATCTGAAAATGGGAATAAATTACTATAATAAACAGCAGGCAAGAAACTTCGCAACGAAATATGCTTTAAGATGTTCACACAAATAGAGATTTTCTTTATAGTTCTCTATTACAATCCCTAATTATTATGAATTATTTCCGACATTTATACATGCATCCGTACATATTATACTTGTCAGTTTCAATAATTTTGCATACTGAAAATTTTGCAAGTCTTTGCTAACCTTAGAATTGATGCAGATGAAACGATTACAAAATTTTGTGATTAATGAAAACAAGACATCTGCCGGGGCATTCTGAAGCAGTTATTTTCCTTAAACTAATCGATTTGAATACATGAGATTTTCTTCTTCGTCTCGAAACTTAACTGCAATATGGTGTAAATGCGCGAAGTTTAATATAAGACAACTTACTTCTGTAACTTCAACATGTTTTCTGTCACCATGGAAATGTAGAAGTCTGGACTCATATTTTGTCGCTTCTACCTTTTTGAAACCACTCTCGGCACCGCCCCTCAAAATTCTGAGTGAAACGTACAAATTAACAATACAAAAAATACAATGTAACAGCATTTTTTCCCTTCTTCGCGTGCTTGCTTTACAGACAGTAAAATATATTAAAAATAATTATTGAATGTTTTTAATGGCATCACGCCCTTTATGAAACAAGATGTAAATTAAAACTACATGTCAGAATGATCTAAGCAGCTGTTGATTATAAATAAAAATTACTGACACAAAAGTTTAAGGTGTCAGGCTCTGCTTTAACGTTAAGCAAACTGCCACCACTACTTAGGATTTAGACATTTTAGTCTCTATTTACCAATCAGGAATGAACTCACGTGACAGTGTTGAAGTATGACTTGAAGAGTTTAGACTCGTGTCCCTGTACCTCTCTGTGCTGGATAGGCCTGTCATCCAGCAGTATGTCAAGTTCTACAGTTTTATATGCTGCCGTCCCGTACTCGTCCTGAAATCCACAATTTTTTTATCAAATTCGAAATAACACAGTGCTTGTAACTTGTGTAAAGACAAGAAAATATTTGAAAAGACTATGTCCTTCCCACTTTACTCTTTATTGTCACATTTACCATGTATATTTTGTACGGAAAGAAAAAAGCGTTTATTTCATGTAAACAACATTGGTGTAATGACACCAAAGACAGCCATTTCCGCGATATTGTACATCCTGGCGTGACTTGCCAAAAACATTAACAAAACGGCGTCGTTCGAAAAAATCTTTCAAAATTGAACATCAAAATTTCGAAAAGAACATTGTAGCTAACACTAAAGTTAGTTTTCTTACGGTAGATAAAGAACTGTTTTATCGGAAGGCGAACATTTAAAGTGAACGGACCATTTTCTTGTTCTATCTAGATACTGAAAAGATCAATATACTTATATCTATTTTGATTTTCTGACACTCGTGAAAAACAAACCGCTTATTTTTTCAGCAGTCTATATTTTTTGCTTACTTAGAAATGATATATACCAAAAATTTATTTGTTGTTGAATAAAATCATTCTTTGGAGTTTGGAATAATATCACGGGGGCACCGCCCGAGAGATATACTAATACAAAACTAAACGGCAAACACTGATTTTATTCAAAAGCAAACCACTGTTTCGATTCTAATACGATATTTAGGATTTTGACAACACCCACCAAATATTTGCCTGTTTTGAGTGAGTTTCCTTTTCTAGCGCGCCGCTATGACGATTGACGTAAATATAGCGTAACAATTGTGACGAACAAACAGTGAATTGTTGCATAGTAACACACAATTTTCAGTCTTCTTTGACTAACAGAAAGAGAAATCAAGTCATATCACATTGTATTAGAACAATATAATAAAATACGTATGCATTTCTGAATTATGACGGTATCATATGTTGTCAGCCTAACCTGCGAGCTGTTTTTGCCTATCCAAAAATGGACGTCGTATAACAACTGGTCAGAATCTTCCTCTTTGTACGTCTGAAATCAATGACAATTCATTAGTGTGAAAATTGCCTTGTTGGTTAAAATCGACAATAACTTAAGCATCGATTGTAGAAACTACTCTATGTATTTTAGCTACTCTCGATTCCAGTCTCCTCGACTCTTGACCATAAATGATTGCTGATAGCGTGGTCAATGTCTAAGTGATGACTTCTGATCATTTTATCCAAGATTAATCGGATGTTGTGGTAACTGAGATTTTAAGATACCTCCTTCGAAGGCATAAACACACTAAACAGTTGGCAATTTGTATCCATTATAAATCCAACAAACTTCAAATGACTGCAGTACACACGATGACCCTTTTAAACTGTTTGTAACATATATACTATAATACTCTTTGAATGTCTGTTACTTACCTTTTCTTGAAGAACATTATAAGTGCTGATTTAAAATTAAAAGGAAGTCTTCGGGCCATGTTTGATGCAAGAAAGTAATTTTAAGTCAAACAAGCTCACCGTAAAATTATGGTAGTGGTGTATGATCAAAACTTCTTAAAATGCAACAGTTTTACGGAAAAATACTATACATATGCTTCCAAGAAATCTACCCTTACCTATTATCTTTTATAATTCATTGCTAAACAGTACTATAAATGAACATGGCGTATCTGTCGTGTTCTAACCAACAAACAAAATATCCAAAAATACACAAATGTAACAGAACATAAAAAAGAGAAATAACAGAAAAATCTGAGGTCTAACTGGATTTAGAACGCATACCACGTCAAACTATGTATTTCAGGCCGTACCATTTCATTTCAAATCATAGTTTGTGGTTCCCATACCTTCCCTTAACTCACTTTTTAAACTCGAAACTCACTTTTTTGACTCGAAACTCACTTTTTTTAAATTTAACTGGAAACTCACTTTTTTAAACCTGAAACTCACTTTTTTTTAATTTAATTGGAAACTCACTTTTTATGCCCCCGAAAGGAGGCATATAGTTTTTGAACCGTCTGTCCGTCTGTCGATCTGTCAGTCTGTCGGTCTGTCCGCAATTTTCGTGTCCGGTCCATATCTTTGTCATCCATGGATGGATTTTCAAATAACTTGGCATGAATGTGTACCACAGTAAGACGACGTGTCGCGCGCAAGACCCAGGTCCGTAGCTCAAAGGTCAAGGTCAAACTTAGACGTCAAAGGTCATTTTTCATGATAGTGCATTGATGGGCGTGTCCGGTCCATATCTTTGTCATCCATGGATGGATTTTCAAATAACTTGGCATGAATGTGTACCACAATAAGACGACGTGTCGTGCGCAAGACCCAGGTCCGTAGCTCAGAGGTCAAGGTCACACTTAGACGTTAAAGGTCATATTTCCTGATAGTGCATTGATGGGCGTGTCCGGTCCATATCTTTGTCATTCATGCATGGATTTTAAAATTATTGGGCATGAATGTGTACCACAGTAAGACGACGTGTCGCGCGCAAGACCAGGTCCGTAGCTCAAAGGTCAAGGTCACACTTGACTTTAAAGGTCATATTTAGAAAGTACAATGATGGGCGTGTCCGGTCCATATCTTTGTCATTCATGCAGATATACGCATGATGTGGGCACGTAAGACGACGTGTCGCGCGCAAGACCCAGGTCCGTAGGTCAAAGGTCAAGGAGGCACTTGGACTTTAAAGGTCATATTTCAGGAAAGTGCATTGATGGGCGTGACCTGTCCATATGTTTGTCATTCATTCACAATCACTCTAACATCGGCCATAACTATTCATTCAAAGTGCCATCGGGGGCATGTGTCATTCTATGGAGACAGCTCTTGTTTAAACTCGAAACTCACATTTTTTAATTTAACTGGAAGCTCACTTTTTTAAACTCGAAACACACTTTTTAAAACTCGAAACTCACTTTTTTAATTTAACTGGAAACTCACTTTTTTAAACTCGAAACTCACTTTTTTTAATTTAACTGGAAACTCACTTTTTTAAACTCGAAATTCACTTTTTTAACTGGAAACTCACCTTTTTTACTCGAAACTCACTTTTTTTAATTTACCTGGAAACTCACTTTTTTAAACTCGAAACTCACTTTTTTAAACTCGAAACTCACTACTCGAAAAATAGAAATCCTCATTAGCGATATATGGTCATCATAACCTTCTTGTTTATCAGTACTTGCTAATTGGAATGGATTGAAACTTCACACACTTGTTCACTGTGATTATCTGACATGCAATTTACAGATTTCATATTTCTACTTTGCATTTTCATAAAATTAAGCCCCTTTTTCGACTTTTATATTAATTCATTTGACAAGGCTGTAGAATGATGCGTTGGTGCCCTTGACGGCTCTTGTTATTGATACATAGTTAACAGAATGATCGTAACAATAAGTAGATGCCATCAAAATTAATTGCCTTATCTTTTCAGTTCACTTTAATAATAGAGATAATCATCTTTAAGATGTGTAAGTGCTTTTTTGCATTGTTTTAAGGAAAAGAAAGTAATATTCAAATCACTGAACTTGACGCAATATCGGTTAAAAACCAATAATTACCGGTACGTTGTTAGTACCAGGTAGATAAATGGTTTATAGCGGTGGAAGAACAATTCATCAGATAATAGTTTGTACTGTTTTTCAAGGAATTTGTTTAATTTTTCAAGGTTTCTTTTTAAGAGTTTTACTTCAGTTTAGACCACAATTACTGTATGTGCTTGTGAATATGTAGAAAATATTATAAGTCTTCTTATAAAACAATACATTAGATAAGGGGTTTCACATTCTTAGTACATTTTCATATGTTTTTATTGAAAAGGGGAAAACCTGCCATTTCGCCAATTTCACAATAGATACACTACTTATTCGGCAGATGTGAAATAAGTACATGCACTTGTTAAAGGACGAGGCTTGAAGAAGCTGCATAAAAAATTTGGATATTTGATCTTTTCAAGGAAAAATAAGTTTTCTAATACCACTTGCATTTGGTCTCCATTAAATGTTCATTAACATTAAGTCACCATAGTTAGGTGAGGCATTACCACTGATCATATCAATTTGCACCACGTCTGAATAAACAGCTTTTGATTAACTAATGTCCATTAAACGGTCATAAAATTAAATGCATGGATAAGGGGAAAGCAGAGAAATTCTCTGAGATCTGGGCAAAAAGTACAAACTGTACAGATAGAAATCTGAAAAGCAGAAACTATTTAAATCCGCCGTTTCTTCGCACCATTTCCCGCCTTAGTATTGTAGAAAAAAACACTAGTGACTACAGAAGCATAAAAAGAGGATTAATTTTTTATACAACACTACACTAAGTAAATGTGGTATGTATACTCACATTAAGTATGATGTAGGAATCGCCATCAAAGAATTTGCCGTAATCGGGAACAGGCCAATGAGTCACTTTAAATTTCTGTAAATAGTACCACATTTCTCATCCGATAATTGTAATATTATATTGAAACAGGTGTTCAGCGATACTTATTCATAACTTTGTACTTCCATATACCGGTACATCATTTATTTTCAAAACAGATTACAACTTAATAAAGTCTGATGTTAAATAATGTACAGAATATGCGATTCATTTGCTGACCCCGGGCGGACTTTGAACATATAATGTCTCTAAGTGCATTTTAGTACTTCCAATATGTCCAGATATTGAGTTTTGCTAAACCCGGGGATAGAGGGCACGGACGGTAACATGCATATCCACTACCGTCTAAGAACATGCTCAACCAAATAGAGCCTGCAACACTTTCCTTTCTGTCATGTTTTAGCTGCCCTTGAGTTTCCACCGTTCCTATTTGATTAGTTCTGAATTAAAATCACAATCAGTTAAAAAATCATTATGTGTTCTCTGTTTAGTTTTATCAACTCGGACGGCTATTTACACCTTAATAAACTTACAACAATTCTCCATATCTGCAGTCCAGGTTTGGTTCCCGCGTTTTTCCACGCAGGTTCCATTTCCGCAGATGCCTCTGTGCATGAAAATAAATATTAGAATAATGCTGTACCATCAACAGTGCAAATGCCTTTAAGCATGTATTTTCATAATTAATGAGCCATGCCATGACAAAACCAACATAGTGGCTTTGCGACCAGCATGGATCCAGACCAGCCTGCGCATCCGCGCAGTCTGGTCAGGTTCCATGCTGGTCGCTTTCAAAGCCTATCTTAATTAGAGAACCCGTTAGCGAACAGCATGGATCCTGACCAGACTGCGCGGATGCGCAGGCTGGTCTGGATCCATGCTGGTCGCAAAGCCACTATGTTGGTTTTCCCATGGTGCGGCTCATTTGTATTTGACATTATACCTTATGTAAATGGTTAATGCTTTGGTCGATACTCAAATTTCTCGATGTGAACATTCTAGAGAATGTGATATTTATTTATCGGCTTTAAAAGAAACAAATGAAAAATGTACAAATAAAGTTATTCGTAAAGTGACGTTGAATAAGATATGTATCTATTTCAATTCAATAAAGCCCATATTTTGTGTAGTTTTACTAAATGCCTTCGAAGATTTTGCTCGAAGTATATATGTCGTCAACAAAAAGCTGACACTTTCACTCAGCTCGGCATTCGCAAGAGGCATTTATAATCATTTTACGTATAGATAAGGAAAGAATTACTTTTGATGTCCTTCTCAGTGTCGGAACCAAACAGCGCTAAGTTTGTATCTTTCCAGTTGTACTGTTTAGGCTTTGTTAGACCTGCAATTAACGCAGTTGAATAATTACATTGAACCACTACAATATAGGTCCCAGTATGTCTCCATGGTAACATGCATATATCATTTGTTTATATGCACAATAACTGAATAAAATAAAAGTTTTGTTTACTGGCAGTCACATGCAGCAGCTGGGTGTCGCATAATGTCTATTGTTGCAAGTTAATAGATTCGAGAAAATGCTGAAAAGCGAGGACTCCATTTTTAGTGAGATATTTAAGGAACGGAGACTTCACTTAGTTGAACATATACAAGATATATGTGATGAGAGCTTTAATGTTGGTGGATGAAACATGTGTAATATTACATTTAATACAAACGTGAAAAGGTTTTACATGCGTTGATGTTATTTAAGTCTTAATTTAATTAGTTTGTATTAAAGCAAAGAACTAATTCATTAGTAAACATATTAAGGTATTACCTGACATTATTGACAACTAATATTGTATCCTAAGTCCTAACGAAATATTACAGCATTAACAACAGAGTAATTGCCTTTTATACGCTCTTAATACGTATAATATATCTGTATATGGAAGGGAAAGTCTGTATCCACTCGTACTGTACAAATAAATATGGTTTTTAGTTACTCTACAAATTATAGTGACAACTGCGTGGAGCTGCTGTGACTGAATATAAATCGAAGAATAATATCGTTGAACAATACATTCAGCTTGGAAGTATATTCTGTAACTTTGCACCAGATTGTAAGCATACACAAAGAGAATAATTATAACGTTTGAATATCCACGTATATTCAATCCGAAAGTTACATGCAGTCTAAAAATAGCTTTCTCTCCGATACAGAAGGTTACGAGGATATACTGTTGTCTTGGTGTACATGTAAAAAATGTTTATAACTGAATGAAATATTAGAATTTACAAAATTAGTGGAGCTGTCAATCCATGTCAAGAAATCATGTACTTTGCGCTGTCTTTTAATTTCAGGCGAAGAAATGTGTATAGCTTCAATATGCGAGGATATTAGACGGATTTTACGTTCCATAGGTTTGTCCCATGTTGCTGCTGATCAATAAATGAACATCTGTTGTGTACATATATGATACTATCTGACACTACTGTATAAATAGGTCAGATGACAAATATGTTTTAGTTTTATTATTCATTTACATGTAAATGATAATAATGTCGTTGTTTTTGTTGTAAATAACTATGGCATCGGCGGCAATGACGATGCTGATATTGGATGATGATGGCGGCGATGATTATGATGATGATGATGATATTGGAGGGTTTCATTTAGTCAAGTTGTGCTGTCTTTGGACAGTCTGTGGCTTTTATCATATATTATTTTTTCTTGTTACCTCTTGCCGTAAAACCCAATTCACTCACTCACTGTCTTTGGACAGTCTGTGGCTTTTATGATATATTATTCCTTCTTGTTACTTCTTTCTGTAATACTGCCGTAAAACCCAACTCACTCACTCACTGTCACTAGATCAAATGTCTCTCATCGGCAATGCCAAAACTGTCATAAGAAATTTTTTATTAGATCTATTTCTTAAGTCATGCACCTTTGTGCCAATATTGCCGATCAGCTTTTATCTTCTTTTCTTCTGGCAGATGTTAGGTTTATGAAAAAGTTTGAAAAAAATATGTGTGCGCGTACCCTCCTTTCCAACCCCTTAAGATATTTGAGTTCTTACCTAATCTTATTGTTTGGTGTAAAAAAAGAAAAATCTTTTAAGTTTTGTATGAGGCAATACACAAAGAAATATTGTATGGGGCAAAACACATTAGAAAACTCTTAAGTATTTTGTTTAGGGGAAATACACAGAAAAATAAAAAAGTTTGAAAACAACGCGCATACATATGGTGAAAAAACTTTTAAGTTTTGTATGGGACAACACAACAACACAAAAATGAAAAAGTTAAAGTTTTATATGGAACAATACGCATAAAAATGCCAAAAAATAAGTTTAAGTATTGAATGGGGCAACGCACAAAAAGTGAAAATTTCTGAAAAAAAAAATGTGCGCGCGTACCCTCCTTTCCAACCCCTGCCGCCACCTAGTTTATGATGTTTGAGTTCATACCTTATCTTTTTGTTTGGTGCAAAAAAAACTATGTAAAAACTTTAAGTTTTGTATGTGGCAACACACAAAGAAATGGAAAACTTTAAGTATTGTATAAGGCAACACACACTGGAAAACTCTTATGTATTGTTTAGGGGAAACACACACAAAATGAAAAAGTTTAAAACAGCGCACATGCGTACGATGAAAGACTTAAAAAAAATATATATATGAAAAAGTTTCAGTTTTATGTGGGACAGTAGACATAAAAATGAAAAATTTTAAGTTTTATATGGGGCAACACACACTGGAAAACTCTTAAGTAGATTTTATATTTTCGTGTGAGAAAGATATGATTATTTCATAAAACCTAACACATTCGCATAGTGTGGGTAGACGCATTTATCAAAAACCTGTCAAAATGCGGGTGCAGAAGTCATGTATGAAAAAATTAACGATGATTTCAAGAATCCAAACCTGCCAGGAGACGGAGACCGCTGCTTTGTTCCTAGCTATGCTTCTCGTGTCACGATCTGGTGTACACTTCAAAATCATCCAGATACGCCCCTAACTGAATAGCGAACAGTGCAGACCATGATCAGCCTGCACGGACTTGCAGAATGATCTTGGTCACTGGTCGCAAAGGCAAAATCACTTGCCACCAGCAGGCTAAAGTTTAGCTAGACCAGTAATACGAACACAGTTTTACGCACGTGGCACTAGGGCGCTCATTACAATCACATTTCATTATGTAAATATTAATGATATACCTTAAACTTGCTCTGTTACTAGCATATTAATAAATTAGTGCGAGTGTAAGCTGTAATATACGCCTACCCCCATGTACGCATTACGTCATGCCCATGCAGTGTTTAAGTTCATAGTCGCCACTGATCCTACAGTACAAATTATTAGAATTATGGATATTAAATGATAACGTTCACATTCATGATAAATATACATAGTGTGTTTTATCACATGTTTGACGTCGCGGGAGTGTAATAAAGCCATTACATAAAAATGATAATACACTAGTGTAATAAAGCTTTGACGTCGACGTCGTTTATAGTGTAGGAAACGTTGGTTGAATTGACTTGTTTATATAGTAAAAGAAAGTAGAATTTTTGATGTTTCGACAGGAAAAGCTAACATGTGATAAAAAGAATATTACATTTGTGACTTTCCACATTGAATTTATTAAACTCGTTGAATAAAATTGATGAAATGCTCGGCAGAGCCTCGCATCTTATTATTTTTTTCAACTCGTTTAATAAATTCAATATGAAAACACGTTGTAAACTCGCAAATCGATTTACATCGACTGCTGGGTAGCTGTTAAAATGGCAGTTTCGTAGCTAGTCCGGTTGCTTGGCGTGTTGGCCGTTAAAAAAACTCCGAAATTCACCAGATGTGAATTATGAATTGCTTACTGGAGACTAAGCCTACATTTCTCAAAAAAGCAAATAGCCTTATCGAAACCACAAATATTGTTTAAATTCTCTTGTGTACAAAACCCGCGTTTGTACATATGAATTCGTTCTTTATATGAACTCAAAATTAGGTCGGACACGGGAAGCTATTAAAAATGAAGAAAAATTCAAACTGTACAATGGAAGTTTTGGACTTCCACGGATGCACTATGTGAGGAGAACATCTAGTTCTTTTTAATTAACTCAAAGTTATAAAGTAAAAACAAAATTTATTGCGAATCGTTATGATAAATAATTAACAAAAAATCATAGGACATGGGTGTTGCGCACTGGAATCAGTACTGAAGATCCATTTCATAAGAATATAATGAAGCGCAACTATTCCAGCGGATATTTGAGAATTTAGCCATCTTTCGTAAAACGAAGATTTTAGTATCTGTATTATGTAGAATTATGAACGGGTTTACTACATGTTAGGTTCCTTTACGCAAGTCACAGTACTGAGAGAAATATGGTACAAAATTAGAAATGATTTGCCCATTTTTAAAATGTTTCCTGCTTTTGGTTTACACAGGTTTTTAGTGATACAGTGTCGATTCGTCTTTAAATTTTAATACGTGGTTTTCACATTATATGGATCTTTTTCATTTTGTATTCAATACTCTTTTCGAAAGACGGTAAATTTGTCATTATTTCAGGGTAACGAACACTGTGGCCAACACCTACCTGAACTTTCAGTATAAATTATTGAGCGACACCGCACGGAAGTCGCGCACCCATTTTTAAGCGTATTCCCAGTGGGAATTGGATTGCGCGTTTACCACCCGTGTGAAAGGACACTTATGTAATATCCTCTATGTCTTTTTAAATGATTTAACAATGCGTAAAAACTGTATCATGAGGTAGCCTGATCTAATGAGCAGTCTTCGTAGCATATTGTGACCAGGTTTCTTAGAGCAGGTGGTTCAACGTTACAAACAAACTCTTTCAGAAATTACACCAGAATACCAGTGAAATTAAATTGCTTACTGGGACTTAGCCTACATTCTACAAACCAACAGAGTAGCCTTCAATCAAAATGCAACCAACGGTAAATGTATTCGTTGAACATTTTCTTCTTGGCTGTCCAACCCCAGCCTTGTACAGTATACGAGGACCAGTCTTATCTGATATTTTATTTGAACTCCAAACATTAGGATTGAGTAACTGGACTTCATTTAACACATCGAAGCAAATAGCAATTATTCTATAGACTGTACACATGTGGATGACAAACTGGAAATTCCCCGGAACGGATCCAACAGATTGTGAGGCTTAGAATTCCACTGCAGAAGGCTCTTATTTAATTTACACATACAAAGAAATAAAAAAAAAACTTTATTGCAATGAAAAATAAATATAGTTAAAACAGAAACAGTGACATTAGTGATCCTAAGTAGTTGTGTTCAGAACAGTGTATCAGTAACTGAAGGAGGCCATTATCGTAAAGAAAGAAGAAGAGGAAACTGTATTGTCAACTGAGTATTATGAAAGGAATTTAGCTGTCCTTCGTAAAAAGTGTGCTGTAAGGGTGTATATAGTATTCTGTATTAGTGTAGGGAATTAACGGCGTTTACCTACGTAGATAGTTCTCCTTTACTGCAGTACAGTACTGGAGGTGAAGACTTGGTACAGAATCAATATATCGATACTGGCCATCAATTTTTGAAAACGGTTTTGCACTGTCTAATTTGGTTTTAACAAGTGTTTTCCCTATCATATCTAGCTCGTCCGAGAATTCAGTCGTTTTAATATTTTTGCACCATTCACGCGTTTTCTCTCCTTTGGGATTATTGGATCATTTTTCGATTACCTACCCTGTATTCAAGTACTCTTTCCGAAGAAGGAGTCAGGGAAATCCAAAGTTTGCTCGTATAAAATTTCAGGGGTAACGAACCACTGTGGCCATAGTCGACCTAACCCTAACCTCTAGTCAGTATATTAGAGTCATAATTTTAGTGGTGCAAAGCCTGGACTATGGCCGACAAAACGGTTGTCAGACTATTCCCCCCCAAGATGATTCCCCCTCAAGACAATTCCCCCCCAAGACAATTCACTCCCGGACAATTCCCCCCACAATGTTATGTAAGGGTGACAGTTCCCCCTCTCCATATTATAATATGTTTAAAGGGTTGTAAAGTTTATCTAATATGGAAAAATCTTATACTCCAATACTGTATATTTAAAAATAGATAGAAAAACTCATATTTGATGCATTAATTTGGTACCCAAAATAAGGAATTTTTTTATGTGAAGAAGTAGCATTTTGGATAAGTAGCCATGGCTGAGAACTTAATTATTTTTAAAGCAATTTATTTATTTGTTAACGGTATCTATAATGGAACCTCTATGCAAAGATGTATGTAAAAAAAAAAGAAAATATTTACATTTAATAAGGTAATCTGATCGTCAAAATAGCATATTTTTCTATGTGAAAATGTGGCATTTTCGGGAACGTGGAAATCATAAAAGTGCTTAGAACTTAAATACACTTAAAGCAATTAAGTTAATTTTTGTATTTATCTATAGAGAATTAACCTTTATGCTACGACATATATAAAAAGAAGTAAGAAATATTTACATTTGATAAGGTTGTCTGATCGTCAAAATAATGCTCATTTCTATTTGAAGTTGTACTACTTTGGATAATAGCTAGCCAGTGCTATAAAGCATTAAAGTATCATTTTTAGCATTTTCATTAGTGTTTTATATACATAATTATTTTACATTCTTTCTATTTTTATGTAAGTAGTTTATATATTATTATACTAGAATAAAAATCGAATCAAATATCTAATTACATGAGAGATAATCTAACCATAATGTTCTTTCATGTTTTCCGAGTTTCCCGATGTTGGACAATAAAACTATCTTAATCATATTAATTGGGGAAAACTAAAAAGATTACAGTTATGTTCATAAAAGCCAATAATACCACTTTAAACATTAATATGAAAAACTTGATCAAAAACGAAGCTGCAAACATGAATTAAAAAAACGATGAAATATCAATACAATTTTACAAGTTGAAACGTCCTTGGAATTCACCATGAAATTTATTAAGGATGTTACATGTGTTGGTTTGCTTTCATTCCAGAAAGCATGGAGTAATAGTATTTTCTCTGGATAAAAAGTACTATATCCTTACAATACAGGTTTTGATAAATTTCTTACAAGAAGAAGTTGATTGGCATTATCTAATTTTGGTTTAAATATCACAATTTCCAACAAGTGCTTCATCAAAAGTATCACACAAAGTTAGTAATACTGAATACTGATAATTGTCATTATACATGGACAAATTGTTATATTGTTTATAAATATCATAATCCTAACACATAGAACACAATTAAAATGTAACAACAACAATATCATAATTGATTGATCAATGTCAGCTTTGATTACTGTTTTACAGCTGGTAATTCAATCAAGAGGTGTGAAAGATTGACTGGTTACCATTTTGATTAAATTTGTTTATTGCAATAATGTCATTACGCGATTCTGGTAATCAGCACCTTTCAATCGAATTGAGAAGTCAAAGGAACAATGATTTGTTTGTATGTATCCCTTAATTATTATACATTTTAGGGTTTTTTTCTGGAATAAAATATCCCAAAAAGGTTTGAGATTTATTTTATACAAGTACTATTTTCTGTTTCATGTGTAAATAATCCTTCTGTAAGATGGAAGTATTTATCATATTTTATGCGATATTTGTGTCCTGAAAATATCTACATTAGTTAAAATAATGGATACAGTTAACCATGGCAGGATTTTGTTCTACACTCAATATACAGATATTAGAAAGAAGAACCTTGGTAATACACAATGGCCCACTATTCAGAAAAATAATAATAATTCAATGTCTTCGAAAAATGCTAAGCTGCTTCTTAAGATAGCTAAGTTTATTAAAGAAGCCTCACAATATAGAGTTAATACACTTAAAAATGATACCACATAATATACCCTGCCGCTAAGATCTAAGGAATTAATGTAGAAAATTAAGAAAAATAATTGTCATGTTTTTTTTTTATGGAAGAGGTAATTAAGTATTAAGATTTATCGCACCGCTAATATGTAAGGAATTAATTGCATAAATTGTTTTTACTCAAAAATTGATATTTCAAACAAAATAAGAAGTGAAGTTTAACTTACGTCATATCTATTATAATACTTATAATGGATACTCCTAACCAACCACTAAATTTCAAATTTCAAATTTCCAAAACGCACTTTTGGAATAAAAAATCCTGAACAGCGCTCATTCAATGTTCAGTGCTTGGCTTCACTATGATGAGGTACGTATTCTCTGATTTCACATGTTTTCATCATGAAAAACTTTTTAAATCATTTCTTAAATTTGTAACATTATGTAAATAGTAAGAAAATACTGGAGTCAATACCCCTAAAATGTACCAGAACAAAAATTTTCCGGGGAGCCTCCCCGTACCCCCATTATGGGAGGAGGTATCTCCCTCCAGTACCTACCGCATCTTTCGCGGCCCCAATATCAAACACCTTCCGACGCCCGTCCTAAGAATATTTTCACAATGTCTAACTAAAAAATATAGATAATAGAATAAAGGATATAAATATAATTATCCAATGAACTGTTAGTTACCAGGTCAAAGAATAATAATTTCTTCATGTAGAATAATAAAAAGCTCACCTTAGAACAAAATTAGTAAAAAAAAGATATTTTTACATCAGTATAAAGAAAAAATAATATAGATAAAATAAGGTGACAATTCCCCCCCAGTTTGGGGGGGAATCGTCAGGGGGGGAATTGTCAGAGGGGGAATAGTCTTGAGGGGGAACTGTCTGGAATTCCGACAAAACTATAGAAAGTAGTGTTTCCCAAATTTGGGTAAGGCTCCTATTGAATGCTCAATAGGATGCATTATGCAAGTGAGAGATTATTTCAAATGTATACAGGGGTATAGATATACAAGTTGTGCCATTAATTGTTTTGACATCCTTTATTTGCTTTATCAATTTTCCACAGTGAAATTATTTATTGCGATAGACAGGTCTAGTATATTGCCCGATTGGTGCATCATGCACCGATCAGTGTATAATGCATAAATTGGTATATTCAACAATACACCAATCAGTGTATCGGGTCAAAAAAGTTATGAACTGACCGTTATTTCACATGTATTAGATATATCCGCAACTAGAAAACTAAAGAACAGCCCTCCAAGGTGAAGTTTTCAAATTATTTCATTATTTTTGAAATGTATTAGGTAACGTAATGATAAAACACATTTACATGTACTACTTATACATATTATTTATTGTCGAACACAACTATTTCTAGTGTTAAAAAGCATTTTTGTTTAAGATTTCTCAATGCCACTGCAGCATGTGTTCCGCCATGTTGTTATCCGGGTAATTTTGAGTGATTTCCCTTTGATTCGGCGCCTGAACGCTCGAAAAATCAGTATCTGTCAGAAAATTAGACTGAAGTATGGTGTCCAAATAATGGCATAAACCAAAATATGAAATTACTGCAAATAATGATTTTTTAAAGTTATCTAAGCAAGTTTTGTATAAGCTACAAAATTAAATAATAAATGCACTCATGCCATTGTGATTTTAAGATTGAATACTAGGGAAAGCAAGTCAGAAAATGACACATGTCTGATGTCACTAAATCCATGCTAATCATCACAGAGGAGAGATAATATCAAAATAAAAGAAATTAAAGCTTTAGATAATTATTAGCCAAACTCCTTTATCCACTCTTGATTTATATAACATAATGGCTTATTGATCTTCATGAAATGTAGTCGGAATGATTGCCTTGATAAAATCTAGGTCGATTTCGAATATGGGTCATCTGGGGGTAAAAAAGTAGGTCTCTACGTCAAATCAAAGAAAAACCTTGTGTATGCGATAGAAGCTGTATTTTTCGATTGATGCTCATGGAATTTGGTCAGAATGATTGTCTTGATGAAGTCTAGGTTAATTTTGAATATGGGTCATCTGGGGTGAAAAGGTAGGTCATTAGATCAAATCAAAGAAAAACCTTGTGTATGCGATAGAAGCTGTATTTTTCGATTGATGCTCATGGAATTTGGTCAGAATGATTGCCTAGATGAAATCAAGGTCAAGTTTGAATATGGGTCAATTCTGGGGCCAAAAACTAGGTCACTAGGTCATATCAAAGAGAATACTTGTTTAAACTCGAGATCACATTTTTGTACCAATCCTAATGAAAATTGGTCAGAATATTTGTTTCCATGAAATCACTAGGTCAAACATGTTTACACTGTTATGTTGTGTTTCTCAGGTGAGCGACCTAAGGCCATCTTGGTTCTCTTGTTTAACTTAGCAGTTTTTGGTTAAATTCTTATATGTAAGCTGGTATCTCAGTACCCACTAATGGGAATGAATTGAAATTTCACACACTTGTCCACTGTCATGAGCTGATAAGCACTGTAAATGGTTCCATAAGCCTGTTTTGCATTTTTACAAAATTATGCCCCTTTTTATACGCCCGAAGGGACGTATTATGTTATGGTCCCGGTGTCCGTCTGTCAGTCCATCCATCCGTCCGTTAGCAATTTTGTGTCCGCTCTGTAACTCTTAAACCCCTCGAAGGATTTCAAAGAAACTTGGCACAAATGTTCACCACACTGAGACAACATGCAGAGCGCTTGTTTCGGATGACTCGCTTCAAGGTCAATGTCACACTTAGGAGTGAAAGGTCATATGAGTGTGTTTCGTGTCCGCTCTGTATCTTTTGAACTGCTTGAATGATTTCAAAGAAACTTGGCACAAATGTTCACCACACTGAGGCGACATGCAGAGCGCATGTTTTGGTTGACTCTCTTCAAGTTCAAGGTCACACTTAGGGGTCAAAGGTCATATAAGACTTTGCTTTGTGTATATTGCTCTGCATTGCAGTGCTCGTTTTTATTTTGCAAATCCTTTTTTGTTCTCTTACAATAATTTTTGTTTTTGAATTACTTCCCTTTTTTATTACTACATATACTACGTATAAATAGCTTATTTTGAAACTTTTTTGTTATTGGCCGTAGGGAAAAACCGAGACCACTTTTCTGTGGTACAACATGGATGGTACAACCAATTTTTAGATGTATTTTGACATAACTTTAACTGGTAAGAATTTTTTTGCGGACTTAAACTTTTTTTTTTTGGAATTTCTTCTTTTTTGTTGTTCCTGTCCTTTGGGCTTCAACAGTCAAGTTCTTTAAATTTTCTCCCATGCTCTGATGTAACCCTTCGGGCGTATATTGCCCCGCTTGGCGGCGCTCTTGTTGACTTTTGTATTCCTCCAATTGACAAGGCTGTTGAATAGTCTGCATTGCTATCCTCCGACAGCTCTTGTTTTATCACCAACTGTCAGGGAATACTAGGTGGACTGAGTAGCTTGGGAAACTTGATAGTCTTTCACTTTTTAACCCCCATGCATGGCCAAAATGTGTCGGTAACTGAACAAGGCCATTATCAGAAAAAAGAAGAAAAGAAGTCTGACTAGTATTTTACGACTTTTCTTTTTTTCTTTTTTTTTTTTCGTTTTCCTAATGGTAAAATGCAGATATTGGTAAGGCTTAGAGGGATGACAGCTAAATAAAATATCAAATAATAAAACAAGTCTTCCTGGTAAGCCAAAGTAGTAAGGATAGCTTCTCACTAGCAGTTTTAAGCTACAGTCTTGGGACTCCAAAGCTGAAAATGTTGCAGTTCTGACTAAACTGATGGACAGACTTAAGCATTTAGTCAAATCTTTGGCCTCTACTGTACAGACAAGTAACAAACTCTTTGCAATTTTGCAGAGAAATCCCAGCATATGGTCACCACCTTGTCAATCCATCTGTCTGTCGGAGCAAATAAGAGAACCTTTGCCGGGTACTGAGGACAGTAGTTGATGGAAAATTCTATTCTTTCTGCACTGCTTATTGGTTACTCTCTGTCGCTTTTTTGGTATTTTTTAACAAAAAGGTCCATTGGTAAGAACATCTATCTGTTCTTTTGTCACAGTTCTTGTCTGGAGGATAACTTGAAATGTTTTGAAGTAATCAGATTGCAACTTTATACAATGATAGAGCTCATTGAGAATTCATTCATTTTGAATAATCTCCCTTTTTCTGAAAACCTTGTCCAAGGCATAGCTCAAATACTGTGTTAAGTATTGACTTCATACTTTACTTATTGATGGAGGTCAGTGAGAGTAAATGCGGTGACAACCAACCATAGCTCTAGGTGGTCACACTTCTTAATCATCTCCCTAGTTTTGAAAACCTTATGCGGGGTATATCTTGAATACTGTATAAAGTATTGACTTCGTCTTTTACATATTGACAGACGTCAGTGAGATGGAGTGCAGTGACAAGGAACCATAACTTTAGATGGTCCCATTTTTAGCTCACCTGTCACTTTGTGACAAGGTGAGCTTTTGTGATCGCGCAGCGTCCGTCGTCCGTGCGTAAACTTTTGCTTGTGACCACTCTAGAGGTCACATTTTTCTTTGGATCTTTATGAAAGTTGGTCAGAATGTTCACCTTGATGATATCTAGGTCAAGTTTGAAACTGGGTCACATGCGGTCAAAAACTAGGTCAGTAGGTCTAAAAATAGAAAAACCTTGTGACCTCTCTAGAGGCCATATTTCTCAATGGATCTTCATGAAAATTGGTCAGAATGTTCACCTTGATGATATCTAGGCCAAGTTCGAAACTGGATCATGTGCCATCAAAAACTAGGTCAGTTGATCTAAAAATAGAAAAACCTTGTGACCTCTCTAGAGGCCATATTTTTCAAGAGATTTTCATGAAAATTGGTCAGAATGTTCATCTTGATGATATCTAGGTCAAGTTCGAAACTTGGTCACGTGGCATCAAAAACTAGGTCAGTAGGTCTAAAAATATAAAAACCTTGTGACGTCTCTAGAGGCCATATTTCTCAATGGATCTTCATGAAAATTGGTGAGAGTGTTCAGCTTGATGATATCTAGGTCAAGTTCATAACTGGGTCACGTGCGGACAAAAACTAGGTCAGTAGGATGAAAAATAGAAAAACCTTGTGACCTCTCTAGAGGCCATATTTTTCATGAGATCTTCATGAAAATTGGTGAGAATGTTCACCATGATGATATCTAGGTCAAGTTCAAAAGTGGGTCACGTGCCTTCATAAACTAGGTCAGTAGGTCTAAAAATAGAAAAACCTTGTGACCTCTCTAGAGGCGATATTTCTCAATGGATCTTCATGAAAATTGGTGAGTGTTCAGCTTGATGATATCAAGGTCAAGTTCGAAACTGGATCATGTGCCATCAAAAACTAGGTCAGTAGGTCGAAAAATAGAAAAACCTTGTGACCTCTCTAGAGGCCATATTTTTCATGAGATCTTCATGAAAATTGGTGAGAATGTTCACCTTGATGATATCTAGGTCAGGTTAAAATGTGGGTCACATGCCTTCAACAACTAGGTCATTAGGTCAAATAATAGAAAAACCTTGTGACCTCTCTAGAGGTCATACTTTTCAATGGATCTTCATGAAAATTGGTCAGAATTTTTTATTTTGATGATATCTAGGTCACATGTGCTCAAAAACTAGGTCACTGTGTCAAATAATAGAAATAACGACATCATACTCAGTTCAACACTGGGTCATGTGGGGATAGGTGATCGATTCAGGACCATCATGGTCCTCTTGTTTAATTATCTCCCTTTTTATACGCTCGTTTTGGAAAAGATGGGATATATTATGTGATTGTGCACGATTCTGTCTGTCCGTCTGTCGTCATATTTTGTGTCCAAAGCATAATTAAATAATCTTGCAAGGTATTAATTTTAAACTTGGTTGTAGGTAGTTGGCAATGAGATGATGTGCATAGCACATGGTCTGTAGGTCAAAGGATAAGGTCACAAATTGAGCTCAAAGATCAAATTTGTCTGTTTTATTTAGTGTTAGAAGCATTTAATTAATTAAGAACTTATTAATCATTCAAGGTATTTACTTCAAATGATCAGTAGTAACCCTAGTTGTGCATAGTTCATGTTATGTTCATTCAGAAAAACAATCTTCAGCATTATTGACTTTGTTACATTACATTGTGTGTGTCAAATTGCAGTGTGCTGTGTCAGTGTGTGCGGGGTGTACATTCATCACCTTCAGTGATAGCTCTAGTTTTAATAAAAAAGGCTTGATTCAAAACTCAACATCCAACTTTATCCTTACTCCAGATTCCTTGAAAAATAACCCTGATAGCTTTGCGAAAACATAATTTTGGAAAAAAAAAAGTAGCCATTATGTATTTTATCATTTCAGGAGAATTTGATTACTTTCAAGTGAAAAGAAAACAACATCAATCTGCAGTGAATACCAGAAGAGAAAAAACAAACAGAGTAAGTAGTGTTTGAAAGGAACCTAAATACAATAGTACAGTACACATGAGGATTGATGGACATCTTACAGAAACCTAAGACAGTGATATTTAGAAATTTGAATATTTGTACCTCTGAAATATGTGGATTATATGAAGCATCATAGAGAACAATAGTGATAGGAATTAGTGTAATATGCTTCAGGTGGATACCAAGTGAATATCTACAGACAATGAAAGCACTGAAAATCTCGAGTTTGGTTGTGGAATTCAGTGTTTATTGAACAATTTGAAAATAACAGGGAGCAGTCATGTTAATACCAATGCGTTTTAATGGAAGATCCCTGCAGGGACCGTACATGTCATGCATGCAGACTTCAGAAACATACCTGACAAGATTCTTAAAAAGTAAAACACTGTCGGGACCCAGGGGCAGTCCCAGTTGTTATTCACAGACTAGCATCGGCAAAAAACAACACAGCTTTAATTTATACTTCACTATCGGATTTCTATCTTGTTTTCTGTTCTTTATACTGGCATTACTTACAGTTGTCTACTTCTTTCTTGCAAATTCATTTATTCGTTTCCAAAATAAGTTCATGTGGTTATGTGTAGCCCTACATATACACATTTTTGATTGTAGAATGTTAAATCGGTACATGATTTTAGCTATGCATATACTTATGTTAATACTAGGTGCTCTAGGTTTTCTTGTTACAGTGTTTATAAGAATGTAACTGTATTTGAGAGATTCAGTTAAGAGAATAGTATTTTAGAGAAGAGCTTGGTATGTATTGGCTGAGATTGTTGCATTGTTTTATGCAAGTGCTCCTGTTTACTCAGACAGGAGTATTTGAAATTGAAATTACCAACCGCAGGTAATAAATGTGCCCACCATGAGGCACATATTCCTTGTTCCAGTGTAAAGTTACGTGTTCACTTTAGTAAGTTGTTGGTTCCTTGTGCAGTGAAGTGAAGTTTGGGTTATTCATGGGAAATTTGTTGAAAACAAGGTACTGCTAATAAATACTATTTGGATTTTGAGTTCAGTAAATGGTGTTTAGTTAATATAGAACAACAGTAGCAAATTCATTTTAGACTTGTTGCAAGTCGATTTCACAGCCGCTGTAGTTCATGTTTGTTGTGCAATACTATGAGATCATTAATATTCACTGGGGACTATTTTCTGTGGATTTCATGGTCCAATCAGTCCATGAAATTGAATCCAAACAAACAGATAAAATTCCCATTCCTTTTATGTTCAAAATGTGAAATCTATGAAATCATATCTATTCAAAATAGCCTTGTTGACCACAAATAACAAAATTTTCAGCCCACAAAATTTAATGACTTTACAATAGTATAAATTAAACTGTAAAACTTGTCACTTCTTACACCTTGAAATCTATGAGGGCTTTGTGTTAGTAATTCTGCCATGAAAATTTACAATATCTGTGGTATTGTAGACTTTTGTTTACATACTTTAATCTGTGGAGGAATAATAAACTCGAAGACCAGAGAACAGTATGAAAAATTAATGTCGATTGTTTTGATGCCTTTAATGACTTCAGATTATGCAAAGTTTTGTGCATCACAGCCTAGTGAAAATGATGTAAATAAATCTAGTAAATATATTTTTTCTTGTTTATGTATAGTAAATACATTTTTTCATGTTTGTTTACAACTGTTTCTGCCATACTTTACTATTGGGTCCATATAGCTGCACATTTATGCAGATGTTTTATCAGAATCTGTGACCGTGGTAACAAGGAAATTGTCTCAAGTTTCAAACTTAAAACATTGATGAATGCCCTGAAGTCAAAGTGCACCTATATAATCATACTGATTAGACAGAAACAATTTATGTAATCATTTCTTCACCAGATTCAGTACAAGTATATTTCTTTAATAATTACAAGCCTTGTAAAAGGGGACAGAAAGGGCCTGTTTTTTTGCATAAAATTGCAGTATAAATGTATTTAAAAAAAAACAACAAGTTATTCGAGACTATACAGGCACCATATAATCAAGGACCTGTGACAGATTTTAGTCTATAATGATAGACTTCAGCTGAGCAATTCATTTGTTCCCAAGCCGTTTTCATTACGATTATACTCTTGCCTACCTAGTGGGGAAAGTATACATTTGTCAGGCCCCAATTTCACGAAAAAAAAAACCTGAAGTAATTGCTTAGCTAATAGTCTGTTATTTCAAATGTTTGTTTTTGCTTTTTACGCATCTTCAGTTTTTACTTTTTCACATGTATCAGAACCATATGTGACTATTTCATAAAACACAAAAGTTCTGAATTTTACAGAAAATGAAGTATAGAAATAAGAAATATACTTAAGCAAATATTTAAGTTTGTTATATCATGCTTAAATAGAAATATCATATTGTATTTGCATGACAGAAATAAATACTGCAGACAAATATTACTAACCATAGTATAATTTAGTTATAAATACATTGTTATTGTTTTTTTTGTAAAAGTTTTTTCTTGAAATTGGGGGCCAGATCATGTGCCAGGGAAAGATATTCCTATTTCACCCGTGCAGAAATACCTTGTCGAAAATAGCAAGCACTTAAGTGACATCATATTGTACTAGCCCTGTACGACGTTATAATCTGTATATGTACTGCTAGGAAATACACAAAATTTAATGTATTATTCTTCACAATCTTTTTTGAATGTGATAGGCTAGAAAAATGATCTTGCATGTCCGCCAATGAAAAACAGCTGCTTTCCAAAGCCTTGAGGACAGCATGAATAAACAAGAAATATAGGTAAAACCGATGGATGCTCCCTGAAATTTGCACAATTGAAAGAACAATAGTGGAATTTACTGACCGGGCACATATAGTTTAAAGGGCAATAGCTCACTGAAAACTCATTCCAGTGGATAATGAAGAAAATATGTGCACCTACCGTACTCTTGAGTGAAGTGTCCTATGAATTTTTGATGAATTCCAGGCAGTGGTTGCTGAGAAATATTAGTTAATCCCCCGCCGTGGCGGAGGGATTATAGGAATGGTCTGCGTCCGTCCGTCCTTCCGTCGGTCCTTCCTTCCGTCCGTCCTTCCGTCCGTAACAAAATCGTGTCCAGTCCATATCTCCTAAACCCCTTGAAGGATTTTCATGAAACTTGGGTCAAATGATCACCTCATCAAGACGATGTGCAGAACGCATGAGACAGCCTTGTCGGTTCAAGGTCAAGGTCACAACTCAAGGTCAAAGGTTTGAGCCTGCCATTTTGTGTCCGCTCTATATCTCCTAAACCCCTTGAAGGAATTTTATAAAACTTGGGTCAAATGATCACCTCATCAAGACGATGTGCAGAACCCATGAGTCAGCCATGCCGGCTCAAGGTCAAAGTCACAACTGAAGGTCAAAGGTTTGAGCCTTCCATTTTGTGTCCGCTCTATATCTCTTAAACCCCTTGAAGGAATTTTATAAAACTTGGGTCAAATGATCACCTCATCAAGACGATGTGCAGAACCCATGAGTCAGTCATGCCGGCTCAAGGTCAAGGTCACAACTTAGGGTCAAAGGTTGAACCTTCCATTTTTGGAAGGATGAAGGATTTTCATCAAACTTGGGTCAAACGATCACCTCATCAAGGCGATGTGCAGAACTTATAAGTCAGCCATGTTGGCTCAAGGTCAAGGTCACAACTGAAGGTCAAAGGTTTGAGCCTTCCATTTCATGTCCGCTCTATATCTCCTAAACCCCTTGAAGGAATTTTATAAAACTTGGGTCAAATGATTACCTCATCAGAACGATGTGCAGAAATTAGGAGTCAACCATGCCAGCTCAAGGTCAAGGTCACAACTAAGGGTCGAAAGTTTGAGCCTTCCATTTGGTGTCCACTCTGTATCTCCTTAACCCCTTGAAGGATTTTCATCAGACTTGGGTCAAATGATCACCTCATCAAGAACTTATGAGTCAGCCATGTCAACTGAAGGTCAAGGTCACAACTGAAGGTCAAAGGTTTCAGCTCTGTATCTCCTAAACCCCTTGAAGGATTTTCATGAAACTTTGGTCAAATGATCCCCTCATCAAGACGTTGTGCAGAATTCATGAGTCAGCCATGTCAGTTCAAGGTCAAGGTCACAGCTAAAATCAAAGGTTTTACCCTTTCACTATCCATAGCAGTGGCGGGGGATTTAGCTGTCTTTCAGACTGCCTTGTTTACTAATGTCGAATAATCAAAGGGCAATAAATCAGTGAAAATCATCAAACCTAAACATGAAGATAATATGTACATCCCCTCTTGTTTGTAAAGCTTCCTGTGAAGTATGGCTAAATACCAGCCATTGGTTGCTGAGAAATTTTATTCCAGACAAGAATTATACTATAGTATACTACTGTTGAATAATCAAAGGGCAATAACTCGATGAAAAGTCATCTGATCGGAACATGAAGATAATATGCACATCTCCTCTTGTTAGTGAATCTTTCTAAGAAGATTCACAAAATTCCAACCAGTGGTTGCTGAGAAATACTCCGGACAAGAATTGTACTGTGGTATACTTTTGTTGAATTATCAAAGGGCAGTAACTGGGTGAAAAATCATTCAGCTGAAACACGAAGATAATATGCACATCTTTTGATAGTAAAGCTTTATAATGAAGTATGGGTAAATTCCAACCAGTCGTTCCTGAGAAATGCTCAGGACAAGAACTATATGACAGTATGCTATTTAACAAATAACCAAGGCCTTCGAATGGTTTATCATCTAATTTACCACGGTTCAGAGTTCAGATGCGTACGATTTGAACCACAAGGGCGTTAACCCGAGTGGTTAAATACTGAAGCATCTTAATGATGAACCGTGGTAAAGTAAACAATAAATCACAATAAGGCCTTGATTGTTTTCATTCCGACATGCTCATTGACATATTTTAATAGATATTATGCTGAACTTCATTTACTCATGTTGTAATGTATTGGATGTCATGCGGCAATTTGATGTCCTAATTGACGTCATTATGCTCTCTTATCGGTCCGCGCCTCAACCACTGTTTATCGCAGAATATACAGAGCTTGATTTCCTTCTTTGTTTAACTGGAAATCAAATGGAGCCATGTTAGAATGTTGAATAATCAAAGGGCAATAACTCTTTGAAAAATCATTCGACCAGAACACGAAGATAATATGCGCATCTCTTTGCTAATGAAGCTTTCTATGAAGTTCGCTAAATTCCAACCAGTAGTTGCTAAGAAATATCCCGGACAAGAAATGGAGGACGGACGGATGACTTTATGCCTCCCCCTCGGGGAGCAAGAAAACCTAGTGTTAGCTGGGCTTTTCATTCTGTGCTGGCCCTCTGGGCTTGGGAAAACCCTGTCTTACACAGGTAGGCACGTAAGATCTTTCTGTTTGGATCTCTTAAAACCTTGTATTGATTTGCTTACCTACTTACGACTAAAAGTGATGTGTTCCACTGTATGTGCTCCAAGTTACGGTACATAATTTATATTTGGTATCGTTTCAAAGATTGATGCTTTTAAAATGCACTGGCTATTTAAACTTAACTGTTAAAAACTGTATACAAGTCCTGTCACTTCAGTTGTATATTTATCTTCAGCTGGTGACACAAATTCTTCTCACAAAATACTTGTGGCAAGAAACATCTCTATGCTAGAAAAAACCCAGATTTGTCACCAGAGTCAAATACAGCTAGAAACTGTGTATTACTGTACATTAGGTGAATTGGCATACTTTTCTAGATGCATAACATGTTTACTGTGACAGATAGATGTCTTTAAGGCTGCAGGGGTGGCAAAATCATTTGTCAGACTTGCCTAACTTGTCCCAGAGCCTAAACAAGTAGAATTTCACCATATAACTCTTACACCTACAAGTAGCAAATGGCACACAAGTAAATCAAATTCAGATTTTGCCGTCCCTGCTGGCTATTGGATAGATGGGAACTATCTTGTTCTGTTTTGTCACAGCATCTACAATTCAGACATTTGCTGTTCTGGGGTACTGTAGTGAAGACTCGAGTCTAGTTGAAAGATTCACATTTATTAGTTATACAGATTGTTGACAACAATATTAGCGGTGGGAGATTCAGCAATGTAATGCAGCATATAGTTTACAAACAGAAAATGTTTAATGAAATGGCACTGTGCTCCACTGAAATAACCAAAGAGAATACTGTGCGTATAAAACTTCTTAATCTCTGTAGGTGCAAAATTTCACCATGACAAAAGACAAGTTAAGCAACAAAAACAAGTGGTTAGCTCACTTCTGTTATAGTCAACTTGTCACAAGGATTAAATACTACATCTGAATCAATCCAGTTCTTCTAGCTTCTGTATGAAAAAAATCTTTCATTTCAGATTGGCAGCAGTAACACTCCCAGGATTTAATTTTCATGCTAACCTTTCATGTCATTTTCAATACAAGAGGGTCATGATGACCCTATATCACTCACCTGTTAAACTTGGCCTAGGAATCATCAAGATAAACATTCTGACCAAGTTTCATGAAGATAGGATCATAAATGTGGCCTCTACAGTGTGCCCAAGCTTTTCTTTTGATTTGCGTAGTGATCTTATTTTTGACCCCATATGACCCAGTTTTGAATTTGGCCTAGGAATCGAAATAAACATTCTGACCAAGTTTCATGAAGATAGGATCATAAATGTGGCCTCTAGGGTGTTAAAAAGCTTTTCCTTTGATTTGACCTGGTGACCTAGTTTTTGACCCCATATGACCCAGTTTCAAACATGGCCTAGAGATCATCAAGATAAACATTCTGTTCAAGTTTTTATCAAATCCAAGCATAAATGAAACCTCTATATGACTGGAAGGGTCTAAATAGAAAATTTGCCCCTTTCAGGGGCAGAACACATGCTGGAATCTAGCCGTTTTTCGAAAGGAATAGAGATCTTATTGTGCCTTAAGTTGTAAGTGTGGTTAAAATCAAATATAAAATGTCACTTCTATCATGTTCACAAGGCAAAAGTAACAAATTCTGGCTCTTTCAAGGGTCAGTCAGGGGATGTAATTCCATATATGACTGGAAGGGCCTAAATAGAAAATTTTGCCCCTTTCAGGGGCAGAACAAATGCTGGAATCTGGCTGTTTTTCGAAAGGAATAGAGATCTTATTGTGCCTTTAGTTGTAAGTGTGTTTAAAATCAAATATAAAATGTCATTTCTATCATGTTCACAAGGCAAAAGTAACAAATTCTGGCTCTTTAAGGGTCAGTCAGGGGATGTAATTCCAGACCCTATGACTGGATCGGATGGATTCATCATAGAATCCAAGATTTACTGTTGTTGAAGATATTTGCAAGTTTGTGTTAAACCATAAATGAAGTCTCTATATGGCTGCAAAAGCCAAAGTAGCAAATTCTGGCCCTTTAAGGGGCCATAACTCTGGAACCCATGATGGGATCTGGCCAGTTTCCGAAAGGAACCAAGATATGCCAATAATAGTTGTGTGCAAGTTTGATTAAAGTTGATTGAGAAATGTGGCCTCTATCTTGTTCACAATCAAAAACAGCAAATTCTTGCCCTTTAAGGAGCCATAACTCTGGAACCCATGATGGGATTTGGCCAGTTTTTGAAAGGAACCAAGATATACAATTAACCAAGATAACCAAGACAATACAAGTTATGTGCAAGTTTGATTAAAGTTGATTGCAAAATGTGTTCTCTAGCTAAAAACAACAAATTTTGACCCTTTAAGGTGCCATTACTCTGGAACCCATGATGGAATTTGGCCAGTTTTTGAAAGGAATCAAGATATTATGTCAATACAAGTTGTGTGAAAGTTTGATTAAAGTTGACTGCAAAATGTGGTCTCTAGCCAAAAACAGCAAATTTATGCCCTTTAAGGGGCCATAACTCTGGAACCCATGATGGAATCTGGCTAGTTTTCGAAAGGATTCGAGATATTACGCTAATACAAGTTGGGTGCAAGTTTGATTAAAATTGCTTGTAAAATGTGGTCTCTATCCTGTTCACAAGAAATTGTGGATGGACGACAGACGAAGGGTGATCACAAAAGCTCACCCTGTCACTATGTTACAGGTGAGCTAATAAAACAAGACGTTTGTAAAATATACCCCCATGATAGCCTATCAATTGTAGTGAGGTATGTCAGTCTCGTGTATCTGGTAACATTAAGTTTTGACTTGATCACCCAAATCAGTCTAAATCAGTTACTGATCATAGTATATCATGTTACTAATTTTCACTGCTGTTTATTCAATAATTATTGACAGTAAACAGTTTCAAGCCCTA
The DNA here is from genome assembly GCF_021730395.1 of Mercenaria mercenaria. NCBI lineage: Eukaryota > Metazoa > Mollusca > Bivalvia > Venerida > Veneridae > Mercenaria > Mercenaria mercenaria. The sequence goes on along the minus strand of NC_069375.1, from coordinate 17,080,202 downwards.
AGGTGACTGTGACCTTGACCATTGATTTCAAGCTCCCAAACATGAAGTCATTTACTAAACACAGGTAATCATCAAATGAATTCTTAAAGTTCTAGACCCAAACATTCTTAAGTTATTGATAAAACATTTTCAGTCAGGGTCATAGTGACCTTGACCTTTGATCTTCTGAGCTAAAAGAAGGGGGGGGGGTCATCTGGTGGCCACTTAAAATCATACTATGAAGTTCAACATTCCTGGCTTCAGCTTTCTCCACATACTTACTGGAAATAGTTTTCAGCCAAGGTTACTGTGGCTTTGACCTTTTACTCGCTGATCCCTCAAACAATTTATCAGAAATCATTTATTAGTCTCCAGGTCACCTTGACCTTTGACTCCAATTGAAATATGAGTCATCTACTGGTGACAAGCAATCACTCTATAAAGTCTGATAGCAGAAATCATTTTCAAGGCTCAAGTGGCCTTGACCTTTGACCATCTGGACCCAGAAATATTAGTCATCTGCTGAGCATAGACACATCCTATGAAATCTGACCACTGTTTAAGTCTTCTCCAGTTACAAATCAGAAGCCAATTGGTCTCCTAACGGACAGGCAAATCAACATGAGCAAAACAACATATCACTTATTCTTTGGAAGGGCAAATAAACACCTTTAAGAAGAAATTAACAGAAAAACTTTGATGGCTTCATTTCCTAAACTGATTTTATGAGTTCTACCAGCTTTAAGAAATTTGCACCCTCATAACAGTGATCTTCAATTGTATCGGTATACAGTATCACACAGTGTATGCATGCATTTACATTACTCGTCAAGATCATGATATGTGAACAACTGAATAAACTAAAACAAAATAACTAATAAGTCTACTTTTTCTGACAAACTCAAAATACATGTAAAACATTATCTGTGCAATAGGCAAAATCTTAACATAGTTAAGAATAAATACTTAACAAATACTGTTGTAGAAGAGATAGAATCCAAAATGTGTTTACTTCTACCAAGACAAGCCTGATTAAAACTCAATGCCTAAAATTTACCTGTATGTCAGAAAAATACAAAACATCGGAAAAATATAATGATTATTCTTCAGGTTTAAGACTCATCAAGATATCTAAGATTGCTTTGTGTACATTTAAAAATTCTCCACATTGTAACACACCTATTTAATACTTGAATGAAATACCAGGTTTGATTGTTCTGACAGTAACTGCTCAGGTATATGGGTATGAGAAGTCTAATTCAAGATATTCAAGAATTTGTGAATACAAACAATACAGATGTATATGTTTGCTGTATCTATAAACAATTCTGTTAATTTTTTGCTACCAGAAACGTTTGTCTGTGGTAATGGGAGATGTTATGCAATGACTGCACTTATTACGAAGTAAACTTGGCAACTAGTTTCACAGATCAAAGCAAACTAATTCTTTCATCTCTGCTCCCAACGAATAACAATATTATTTCATGACAGCAAAATTAATTCTGGCAATATATGTAGCTAAAAGGTAAATAAATGGTCACTGATTTTCTGAATCTACTTCTTACCTTAATGTTTATAAATTACCAATATCTAACCTTATAATGGTTTTAAAGAAACCTGTTTAAATTGCATATTTGGGAATCAGATATTTCAATGATTCTTAACTTTGATATACTGACTTGATGTTAAGGCAGGGTGATGTTTCTAAATACATGAATACAAGAGTACATGTTTATGCCATTATATTCAATATACCAAAAATATATACAGCTAACTATCACATGACTTTGAATCATTCAGTCTATAGTGATCATCAGTGTTAGCTAATGCAAAAAAATTCTCCAAGAAATTTAAACCATTTAAAAATTGCTTTAGAGTTACATAAATTCTAGTGAAGTTGAGAATTCGAATATGAAATCATGTTACTTTTCATTAACCTAAACTACTGCTCTCTGTAATTATAAGCAAAACAAGAAATCAATCAAGTTTCACAGTCATTGCACTATTTATGTATGAAAAACTACATATATGTCATTTTTCATGAAATACAAAACTTCTACTTCTCTCTTGTTTACACCTGACCATGACTGTTCTGTTTTTCAAGAACAAAATGAAAAATAGGACAAAACATGCAAAGAAATATTTCTTCCTTTTTACATGCACTTTTCATTATCGAATATAATACCTGAAACCATGCTTTTATGCTACTAATTAATATAAATGTTAATCTAGTCATGTTTTTCTAAACTGGTAGTAAGATTAATTATATGATTTATATTGCACATAAGTCTATTTATTTTTTATCCCTCGCTGAAGGTTGGATATAGTTTTGGTGTTGTCCATCAGACATTCTGTCGAAAGTCACATCTATGACATGGTTTTAAGTATTTAAATTAAACATGGTAGAAATGTTAACTGCTGAAGGGAAATGCCATCCTGCAAGTTTGGGTCAGATTGCCTGAGTCAGATTTATAACCCTTTGTACATGTATATTTAATACATATGTAGCGTTTTATTTCATTTTCTGTCTGTCAAGACTAAATTCAACAAAATGCCCAGAACTTACGAGTATTCAAGGGTACATCAGAAATGACTGTATCATGGTCCAAGTTTAGATGTGCAAGTCTCCCTTAATTGCCTGTTCTTAGATTTTGAAAAAATATTGTGCAGAAAATGCATTATGCCCCCTTGGAGCAAAACGGTACCATAAAAGTTTATGGTACCTTTTTGCTCCAAGGGGCGAAATTTAGGTAAATCTCTAACACAAATCATCAACATCTCAAGTCCAAACTGTAAACTTAATATGTCCAAATGCTGAATTCAGTGATTGCTTAAGTTCCTTTCAATAAGCATAGTATGCATAAACATTGGTTTTACAGTGATAAAATGTTCGACAAAATTACACCTGTACACAGGCATCAAAAACGAATTAGGACCAATAAATACTGTAAGATCTAAAATTTCTGCTAGGGATATATTTTCATTACATTCTGCTAACTCTCTGTACTTGTGAAAAGTGTTATTATTGTTACAAGTAACCTGGTACAAACTGGCCATATATTGCATATATTTATGCAAACAATTCAGGAATTTATAAATTCTTGTGAAAATGTCTCATTTTACAGTAGTTTTTAGCTAAGGTTAAAGTTTAACAGCTAGAATATTTCAAGTACCCTTGTGCAGATAGTGACTAGTCATTCAAACTGTGTAATAAAGCAACAAAACAGTACACTGCAGTGTGCAATATTTTAGAAATCTATATATCAAAATAAGGAACTCAGTGAGGTCTGGATAATTATACACAAATGTAAAAATGTTTTGTTTTTTAAATTCCAGAGACTCCTACCATGTGTAGGAGATCTAATCCTGAGTAAAAGTTTTTAAATTCTGTTACAAAGATGTGCTTGCAATCATAAGATAGTATCTATGCTTTAGAAGTGAAAACATCCCAATCAAAAAGGAATTTTGGTATTAAACCTTTAACTGAAAATATCTCAAATACAACTGACTTTTGTTTAGGAGTCTTTAAAACATTCCAATTGTAAATCTTGAATTTAAGATATCCCAACTTCTTCAGATACATGTAAATATTGAAAATTTTGAAGTGTCACCATCTGGGAACTTTACTGTATCACTAAACCATAAAAAATTCAAAAAAGAACTTACATAAACACCTTTATAGGAATGCAATTGTATGAATGTATGAAATCATTAAGTATTCTTATGTCTTCAACAATCATTCACAAATTAAAAAGCATATATTATACATATTGCACTGATTCAAGAAGCAAATAGTACTAAAACTGTAAGTACACACACTTACAAATAGAAACATCTCTGTTATGTAAGACAGTTTAAAAATCACAACTAAATGCTTTATTTTGTTGACTGAGGCAACCTATAAAATGCACAGTATGTGTGCGACTTCTCCTTTTCCACAAAAATAAGCCAGGTCAGAAAGTACGGCCTTCCACAGAAATTTCAGACATCTAAATAAGCAGCATTTTTCAGAATGGTTATCATTGCAGTTATTCCACTAAATACTTGTAAGTTATCATCACCTTGAAAACTTCACACAAATGATCACTCACTGAAGTTTCCCTTAACGTTTACCCTGCTTAATTTCTAAAATGGACTGGTCCATATTTCAATTTGGGCAGTTTCACTTATTTATTCAAAGGGGTATTCACTGAAAATTAACTGACTGAACAGCAAACAGAGCAGACCATGATCAGCCTGCCAGCCTGCACGGACATGCATGCCGATGTAGTCTGCACTGTTCACAAAGGCAAAATCACTTGCCACCAGCAGGCTAAAGGTTAAAACATCACCCTGTATTTCAGGAAACTGTGCTAATTAAGACCAATCATATTAAAAAGTCACAAAATGTAAAACTAGTCACACTGATGTTGCTATTAGATAATATAGCAGTAGCTTAATATACAGTCTGTTCCATCTAAAGACTGACTTAAAGCACTATGTTTTCACTATGTTTTCATGTGAGCTTCTTTGACTGTGGTAATATTTCTTGCATGTAAAAACGAAATTTCACTTTGGAATCCTGCACTTTGTCAATCATGACCACTGGAATAGGTTAACCCTCTTATAACTGTCTTACACAACACATATAAACTTTAACTCTTTCATTCTTTTGATGTAGAGTCTTTTCGCTGTAATTCTTTTGCCGAGTCTTTTTTCTGTGTAGTTGCTACTTCTTTTATGGAATTGATTGTTTTTGTAAACCAGGTATTTTTAGAAGCTTGGATTTCCGAGACAGCAGAGTTCAACTGATGTGTCAAATCTTGTGTTTTACACTCAGACTCAACGAGAGCTAGCTTTGTTTGTGCTAGTTCTAGCTCTAGCTCTCTAACATGTCTTTCAAGGTCCATAATACGAGGATTGATACTTTCTGGGTCAAGTTTCGGCTCCGGCACTTGAACATTACCATCAGGATCAAACATGGCTGAACACTGATCACAGGATTTCACTTGACTCTGAAACACATTGGAACATATATGGAAATAAAATCAAAACATTTAATTCACTTAATTCCACATTCAAACATGTCAACACAACTAGTTCATGTAAGTAGAAACTTTTTTTTTAAATCCTTTAATCTAAGGATTTCATAAATGCATCATTTCTATAAACATGACAAAACCTACATAATTTTCCTTACACAAAGAATTTATTATAGGTTGGAAGTGCATGCAAGCTTTTTATCTCTCAGGGATTCAGCCCAAAACTGTTAGGTTAAAAGTACATACACTCAAAACCCGTTATAATGTATTTTTCAGTAGCATTTAAGGTAAATAAATGTCCCATTTATACAATTCTTATTTCTTATTAACATAAGCGTCCAAAATACGTCTAATACATTACCGGTGGGTGGGGTATTGCATATACCGCTGATAGGATCAACCCGCGTTATAAATTTAGCTCCGCTAGATCCGCGGGTCTCGAACCTTGGACCCCAACGACAGCGTTATAATGGGGTCCCAGTGTACCATACCACTCCAAAATGCTTTGTAACAGAAAACTATAAGTTATCAAAATAGCTGTCACAGGAGACAGTGCGCTTGACTATTTCGATACTGGATAGTGAAACTGGGCAAATCTGAGGAAGCTGGAGCTGTAACTGGAGTGTTTATTTGCTCCAATGTGGAAGAAGATATTGGAAATAGCTTAAGCCTGTGTCAAATGTATTTAGTAATTACAGAGATAAACAAGAGGGCCATGATGGCCCTATATCGCTCACCTGTTATCATTGCACTTGAGGACAAGAAGGTCCTCAGAAAAAATATCTAAGTCCAAAGGACAGGAACAACAAAGGGAAGAAATTTAACCAAAAAGAAAAAAAAATCTTACAAGGTATAGATATGTTAAAATACACCTAAAAATTGGAGGTACCATCCATGTTGAACCACAGAAAACTGGTCTCGTGTATTCCCTACGGCCAATAATAAAAAAGTTACTAAAAATAAGCTATTTATAGTAACATAAAAGGGAAGTAATTAAAAAAAATAATATTGTTAGTGGACAAAAGAAGGATCTGCCAAGTAAATCTGTTGACATAAATTAAATTTCAGATCAGTATCTTCATTAGTTATGGAGATAAAACAATTATAATTTGAAATAAAGGGAGGTAATTTGAAATAAAATCAGTCCATAGTCATCTACCCTGATTGTCTCAGTCCAACTAGTAACAATAATGAAATTTCAAATAAGTCCTGTAAGTACTTACTGAAATAAATCCATTTTTATTACTATCAGGGGAGGTAATCAGATATAAAATAACTCAGGAACCTATGATTGGATCTGATTTGTCATGGAATCCAAGATTTATTGTTGTTGAAGATATTTTGGAAGTTTGTATCAAATAAAACCATAAATGAAGTCTCTATATGGCTACAAAAGCCAAAATAGCCAATTTTGGACCTTTAAGGGGCCATAACTCTGGAACCCATGATGGAATCTGGCCAGTTGAAAAAAAGAATCGAGATCTTGTGGTGATACAAGTTGTGTGCAAGTTTGGTTAAAATCAAATCATAAATGAAGCTGCTATTGTGCAGACAAGGTCAAAATAGCTTATTTTGGCCCTTTCAGGGGTCATAACTCTGGAACCAACTATGGGAACTGGCCAGTTCAAGAAAGGAACTGAGATCTTATGGTGACACAAGTTTTGTGCAAGTCTGATTAAATTCAAATTATAAATGAAGCTGCTATTGTGCAGACAAGGTCAAAATAGCTAATTCTGGCCCTTTCAGGGGCCATCACTCTGGAACCCATACTGGAATCTCACCAGTTCAAGAAAGGAACCGAGATCTTAAGGTGATACAAGTTGTGTGCAAGTTTGGTTAAAATAAAATCATAAATGAAGCTGCTATTGTGCAGACAAGGTCAAAATAGCTAATTCTGGACCTTTCAGGGGCCATAACACTGGAACCCATAAAGGAATCTGGCCAGTTCAAGAAAGGAACCAAGATCTTATGGTGATACAAGTTGTGTGCCAGTTTGGTAAAAATCAAATCATAAATAAAGCTGCTATTGTGCAGACAAGGTCAAAATAGCTAATTTTGGCCCTTTCACGGGCCATAACTCTGGAACCCATAACGGGATCTGGCCAGTTCAAGACAGGAACCATGATCTTATGGTCATACAAGTTGTGTGCAAGTTTGGTTAAAATAAAATCATAAAAGAAACCACTATCGTGCAGACAAGAAATTGTTGACGGACGGACTGACGACGGACGACGGGTGATCACAAAAGCTCACCTTGTCACTTTGTGACAGGTGAGCTAAAAACATTGCATCAAAACATTGAATATGTATAAAAGGGACATACTTCATGGAAGTTCTGCAAAAGTAATGCACCATGACATTTGTCATATCATGTCGCTTATAATATGGAGCAACTATTTGGAGTTGGAATCAAATAAGGCCGAAGTTAAAAAACATGACCAAATGCTTTTTGTGTGGGTATGTAGGTAGGGAATTTGAGGACCATCCAAGGAACATATATGCCAAGTTACATCAAAAACCATTCACTAGTTTTGGAGGAGATGTCGTTTAAACCCAATTGTTGATGACTGACAGACGACAGACACAGCATGATCACAATAGCTCACCATGAGCACTTTATTCTCAGGTGAGTTTTAACGAGAAAGTGCTTCAAAACTTTAATCAAAGTGTGGAAGTGGAAAAACGCAGACGGCTGGGCGAGTAGGATAGCTCTCCATATTCTACATATAGTCGAGCTAAATATCATACCCTTATTGCTTCCAATTCTTTCTTTGCAGCTGTTTGTTGTTTCTCAAGCCGCTCACTCAGTTGTGAACAAATCTGTTTGTAATCGGCTATAATAGCTGTATTTCTGCTATTGTCTGCCTCCAATCTCTCAAGCTCTCTTCTACACATCTCTTTCACCTGATAATAAGAATTTGATAACACATAAGCTTAACATATTAAAAACTTAAGAGAGTCGACTTCCTGGAAACACCAGTATTGGTTTTTTATTAAGTGTTGTTGTGACTCCCGGGGGCTCAAACCCCAAACCCCAATGTTGACTGGCCAACACCTTATCCACAAGACTACTGGTCCCCTTTTTTCATTCACTTCATATATCTATATATTTGTATATTTCAGCAATCAGTGTCAGGATTAAGCATATTTTTAGCAAATTATGAAAACATCTTCAGAAAGCCAGAATGCTCGAAAAGCAAAACATCATAATTACTCAGCAGCTACTATTCCTCAGATGCTGTTCACTTCCGTCCTAACAATCACATATAAGCTATCGAACATACTAATTTGATCTCTCATTTGTTTTTTTTAAATGGCTGAGAAAATCTTAACACCGTATACAATTTACTGCAAGGTAACTAAATATAAAACTAGCAAGTAAACAAATGTGAACTATTTTAAACCTGTTGTGATTCTAGTTCCAATCTCTGCTTCTCTTCCTCTGTCTCTGCTAAACGTTTCTTTGTCTGCATCAGCTCCTTTGTTAAAGCTTCACTGGTGTCCTGACACTAAAATAACAGTAATATTCTACTTTTAAAAGTTCATTTCTAAATGATACAAATAAACATGATCTTAGAGAACAGCAAATGTGTATTTCTGCTTGCCTGTCATTTAAGCACATCTCAAGTATTGTAGCAATGAAACAAATAAGCTCAGTAATCTGCCCTAAAATTGTGCTTCTGTGGTGTAGTCGAAAGAAGTCCATAGTAAAGAGATCCTACTTTTTCCAATTTTTGCACAATTTCATCTATAATGAGTGCTTTACTGACACTTTTTCACTGCTAGAAATCATTCTGCATGAAATTAGATATTTTTCATGTTTATACTCCAACAACGGTAAGTTATGTAGATTGAAACTGAAAGTAGGAGTTTATTGTGTAGACAAGAGCAAACATGAATCATTTTTAGAAAGGACATGAATAAGTGACCGTTAACCATTTTTAAGAGCTTTCTTCAGAATACATCACAACTAGTCTTTATACTCTTAAATCAAGTGTATATGATGTCAGATGGTGTTTCCAATGCAAAATGATATTGTTATAAAATTTCATTCTTTTTTTTTTATTTCTGACCGTGTTTTGGATATTTTTTCCATGACTGTCATTTGTTACATAAAAGGAAGAAGAATTTGAATTAGTGACCTTTACCATGAACTCAAAAGATCTGGGAAATGTTATTTTCTCAAGTTACAATTCTATAGTTTTTGGGTCAGCTTATACACTACTCACACTGCGGTATAGAGTTTATCTTTTATATCACTCGAATTGTAATACTGAGGTCAGCTTACATCACCTGAACTGTATTTAAAGCTTAGTATTGTACAGTTTTTAGTTTATAAACTACTCACAAGATCCAGTCTTTTTGTGAGGTTGAGTTTACTCTCGACCAGTTCGTGAGCCATATCATCATTTTCTTGTTCCAGACGGATATTTGCCTCCATCAATCTCTTGTTCTCACGCTGCAATTACAGACAAATTTGTGTTATCATGAAATCATTAATATTCCTGAAGGAAAAGTTTTCTTTGATGTTGTGGCTGTGTCAATCCAGTAAGTCTAATACCAACAAATTAATGAAAATCCATTTAAATATTTTCATCTGTGAAAATTTATATGTTTCTCCCTGTAACAGCTGTTGCAGCCAATACAACAAAATTCCATTCCCATAAACTGAATGATTTTATATTCCATAAACACAGATTGTATGACAGAATCAACTCGTTGTTTCTCTGTTTTGAAGATAATTAACCTTGTATAAGAAAAAAATTTTAACACACAGTATCAGGGATTATGAAATGTTCCAAGACAGATTTACCACGAATACGAACAGAGAAATCAAATAAAAGAATACCGGTATGTAACATGATCTCAGACAATTGCCTCAGGTCAGTGGCATCATCTGCCTTTACATCTCAAGACAGATTTTCTCGAGTCCCATTTTACTCTGAGTCAAATGTCCTCGATGCATATTTAATCTCACTGTCAGTTCAATATTTTATAAAGATGAATTCATCTTGTGTTTTTTTGATGAATCCTATTAAGTTATGTCACAAAATAGTTTTTCTAATAAACTATACATCTTTTTTTTTTTTTTTTTTAATAAAACAGTCATATTGTATAGCTGTAAAATGTATTTCTTAAACTGATATACAGTAGAAACTTGGTATCTTAAATTCCAAGGAATCGAGCATTTTACTTTGAGAAAATGGAAATTCAACATAAACTGGTATTTTGTGCATGTATTTTCGGGATGGGACTTGAAAATGTCTTCGATATAGCCAGAATTTTGAGATAAGTGAGTTCAAATATCAAGATTTAACCGTATTTTAGTAAGTACCCAAAACAAGAGATCACAGAGTGAACTTGGCGCCCACCAATGTGCCATTTTTGAGTGTTCCAAATTTCAAGACTTATTGACTAGCTCAAGGTCAAATTTCATTTCCGTACACAACACTGTGCATGTGGTCCATGCATGTGGTCCAAATTTGAAAGCTGTAGCTTGAGAAATGTGAAAGCAGGTCACTAGATCAATTTCAAGGACAAAGTTCTTTGTACACAAAACTATGCATGTGCATCAAGTTTGAAGGCTGTAGTTTGAGAAATTTGAAAGTAGGTCACTAGGTCAATCTTAAGGTCAAAGTTTATTTCGGTCCACAAAACTATGCAAGTTGTCAAAATTTGAAGGCTGTAGCTTGAGAAATGTGCAAGTAGGTCACTAGGTCAAAATCAAGGTCAAATTTCATTTCAGAACACAAATCTATGCATGTGGTCCAAATTTGAAGCCAGTACCTTCAAAAATGTGAAAGTAGGTCACTAGGTCAATGTCAAGGTCAAAGTTTGTTTCGGTACACAATCCTATGCATGTGGTCTAAATTTGAAGCCAGTAGCTAGAAATGTGAAAGTAGGTCACTAGGTCAATCTTAAGGTCAAAGTTCATTTCGGTACACAAAACTATGCAAGTGGTCCAAATTTGAAGGCTGTATCTTGAGAAATGTGAAAGTAGGTCACTAGGTGAAAATCAAGGTCAAATTCTATTTCGGAACACAGAACTATGCATGTGGTCCAAATTTGAAGCCTGTACCTTCAAAAATGTGAAAGTAGGTCACTAGGTCAATGTCAAGGTCAAAGTTATTTTTGGTGCACAAAACTATGCATGTGGTCCAAATTTGAAGCCTGTAGCTACAGAAATGTGAAAGTAGGTCACCAGGTCAAAATCAAGGTCAACTCATGTCAAGGTTTATCTTGCCACTCAAAACCATACATGTGGTCCAAATTTTAATGTTGTAGGTTACAGACAAGATTTTAAAAACTTTTCCCTATATAAGTCTATATGAACCATGTGACCCCCTGGGGCGGGGCCAAATTTGACACTAGGGGGATAATTTGAACAAACTTGGTAGAGAACCACTAGATGATGCTACATTACAAATATCAAAGCCCTAGACTTTGTGGTTTGGACACGAAGATTTTCAAAGTTTTTCCTTTATAAGTCTTTATAAACCATGTGACCCACGGGGTGGAGCCATATTTGACCCTAGGGGGATAATTTGAATAATCTTAGTAGAAGACCACTAGATGATGTCACATACAAAATATCAAAGCTCTAGGCCCTGTGGTTTTGGACAAGAGGTTTTTCAAAGTTTTTCCCTACATTAAGTCTATATAAACCATGTGACCCCCGGGGCAGGGCCATATTAGACCCCAGGGAAATAATTTGAATCATCTTGGTAGAGTACCACTAGATGATGCTTCATACCAAATATCAAAGCCCTAGGCCCTTTTGTTTTGAACAAGAAGATTTTTAAAGTTTTTCCTATATAAATCTATGTAAATTATAGAAATAAACAAAGGGCCATAACTCACTCAAAAATTGTTGAACCAGTCTGATTTTCAGGGGGACACAACTAGGTACCAATACATCATTCTGACAAAGTTTGGTCAAAATCCCCCTGGTAGTTTCTGAGGAGATGCGATAACGAGAAATTGTTAACGGACGGATGGACGGATGGAAGGACGACGGACCACGGACGTAGAGTGATTTAAATAGCCCACCATCTGTTGATGGTGGGCTAATGATGTGCTACAAAATAACATTAACTTAAGACTTTAACTTTGTGCTGAGGTATCATAACCTTGCAAAATTAGTTTAAATTACGTTTTTCATAATTTTTCCCTGAGTTTACTTTTGAGGTCAAATGAATATCTGAAATTTCAAAATGTGTTTGGTCTTTACAGGAATAAAAATGTATATTCTATTTCAATAAAAGATACTATGATATGAATATAAGAAATACGCCCAAGTCACTGGCAAAAATGCATTTTTAACATTAATTCTGCACCTAACTGTACCTTTCAAAGCACAAAGCCTATTTAAATAAGACAAGATCATAAAAATGAGTTTAAATACAAGTCTCAAAACTTTAACATCTGACTGGTTGATTCCGAGTTCAAACATGAAATACACCAAAGGCAAGAGTTTACTTTGAGACTGAAACTCAATTTTACAACCTCAGAAGTACAGTACATGTATATTTCCCCTCACCTCGAGCCTTTCTACTGGGTCCTCCTTCTGTAACTCCTCCTCCTTCATGGCAAGATATTCCTTCTCGTACTTCTTCAGTTTGCGAGCATTCACCTTACAACTGACAGCCATCTGCATCAGCTCACTCGTTGCTTCCTCTGTACGGAATCTCTTAGGTAGTTGAACACGGAAATATTTGAGAACACCCTCAAAATCTAGGGCCAGTAAATCCTTTCTTGAAATCTAAGTAAATAGTCAATTTAAAAAATAATGAAGAAACCATGGAATCTTGGTATTCACAAGTTACCTAAACTTAGCAGTATAATGTATTTTGCTAAACTTTATTTTATACATAGGAAATCAATACAACATGCTACAAGTAGTGATGTACACCTGAATTGTTAGCAGTTATTCATCTAACGAGCCTACAGCCATATTTCTGTGAACAGCTGTTACTTTCATTAAGTCTCCCCATATGTTGGGAGATATATTGATTTTGTCTTGGCTGTCTAAAATATGTCACAAAAGTTTGTCCTAACTACTTCTTTGAAACTACTCAGATTATTCAGCTCCAGTGCTGGATTCATACAGTGTCTTCTCTACGATTTTTGATGGAGTTATGGCCACTTGTGTTTAATAAAATAAACTGACTATAAAGGGCTCAGGCTTTTTCCTTGGAGTTAGATGCAAAGCCAGTGTTACACGACTGGTCCAATTTTTAATCTGTTAAAATACTGTCTTATGTCATTTCCACTTTGATTTTCTGTGAATATCTGGCTCATCAGAGTTACTAGTATAAATATATTCATCATGCATGCTGTCCTTGATGTAATTAACTGAGCTAATATGTATTCTAAGAAAGAAATTCTAATCACTTCATGGAAATGCAGGGAGACAACTGCAGTGACAACTTTTATTCTACATGCCTCCCTGCTTCCACTCCAATGCTTGGTTTTGAACATCTTCTATAAAATCCTGGCTATACCTATGAACTTGAGGGATTTTTCACTGATTCTGCTGACTACTTGGTGGTGATAGTGATTTCCCACTCTATAATTTCCCAGAAACAATTTTGTCCCAAACATTACATTGCAGAATTTTTTTTTATCTCAGGAAACATCTTTTGTGATATGACTTGACATTTCCAATTCCATTTGTGGAGACATGTGTTTTTTTTTTCTAAAACCAACACAAACATATTACAACAAGAGCCATGTTAGACATGGCTAATCCCCCCACAGGGCATATTATAATTGAAGGCTAAAGTTCCTGGCAAGTTAGTGTCTGAAAGTATTAATTTTGGGGAAAGCTTTGAAGAACCGTTTAGCTGTGGTCCGCATCAAGGGTTTTAAAGATGTGGAAGAAAGAATAAGTCAGTGGTGAGGTGGTTTACTACTAAATTTTATTAATTTTCATGAACAGTATAGCTATGATGTTTTTCTATATGGCTACTGTAAAAAGAAGGAATGGAAAGCTAACAGGGAACAAGAGTGCCAGAATGTCACAATATATGCCCGTCACAGCAAATTTCTTTACTCTAGCAGCTGTATTTGCAAATGGAATTTTAATTTTGTGGTTGTTTAGTAATCATTGTAGGTCTTTTGTTTTTTTAAGTCCATAAAAAAACTCCTTACCAGGTAGAGATACCTTAAAATACACCTAAAACCTAAAATTGGAAAGTAACATCTATGTTGTACCACAGAAAAGTGGTCTTGTTTTTTCCCTATGGTCAATTATAAAAATGTTACAATATAAGTTATTTATAGTAACAACTAAGGGAAGTTAATCTTAAAAAAAAAAAAAAAAAAAAAAATTGTAAGTGCACACAAAAATCTTTACCAGGTAGAGATTGGTCAAAATACACCTCAAAATTGATGCATGTTGTACTAAGAAAAGTGGTATCGATTTTTCCCTACAACTAGTAATGAATAAGTTACAATAAACGCTATTTAAAGTAACAACAAAGGGAAGTAATTCTAAAGAAGGGAACTGCACATGACACTTCGTCTCATGATGGTGTATAATTGTGACAAGTTACATCAAAATCCCTCCATGCATGAAGAAGAAATGCTTCGGACAAAGTCATTCTTATATCTGACCTTTGGCCTCTTAAGTGTGACCTTGACCTTAGACCTACGGACCTGGATCTTGCGCATGACACTCCGTCTCATGGTGGTGAACATTTGTGCAAAGTTATATCAAAATCCCTCTATGCATGAAGAAGAAATGCTCCGGACAAGGTTTTCATTCTTGTATCCTTTGACCTCTAAGTGTGACCTTGACCTTAGACCTAGGGACCTGGTTCTTGCGCATGACACTCCGCCTCGTGGTGGTGAACATTTGTGCCAAGATATATCAAAATCCCTCCATGCATGAAGAAGATATGCTCCGGACAATTTTTTTAAGAAAATATGATAAAGGGGAATAACTAAAAAAATAGGCAAGGTAGAGTTATTGTTCTTGCACACTGCACTTCCTCCTAATGTGTTCTATCAGTGTATGAAGTTTGAAGAAAATCCCTCCAGTACTTTTGGAGTTATGCTCTGGACAAATTTTTTTAAGAAAATAAGATAAAGGGGAATAACTCAAAAAATAGGCAAGGCAGAGTTATTGTTTTTGCACACTGCACTTCCTCCCAATGTGTTCTATCAGTGTATGAAGTTTGAAGAAAATCCCTCCAGTACTTTTGGAGTTATGCTCCAGACAAAGATTGTTGCGGACACACGGACAGACGCACGCACTGATGGAGAGCATTTCTAATATCCCCTTCGCCTTTGGCGGGGGGATAAATAAATTTCCATTTATTCATCTTGAATATTAAAATCTACAAATGAATGTCCCAGTGATGTAGAGTTTAGCACACAGTTCAAATCACACATCAATGGCTTGCTCAAGCAATTCATTATGGTCCCTGGACATTTTCCATAAATTTTCTGTTTTTTGTTCATTCGAAACCCTTGGTTATTTGCTCATCTCTTTGCACTGTTTGGCTTACACCACTAAATACTATATATGCTGAAAATTAAATGTTTTTTTTCCACAGAACAACTGTTTATCACTGTAATTCTTATTCATTTTTAATTCAGCAATCGGTATCTATATCACAACTATTTTAAAATAGTTTAAAGCTTACTTTTAGCAAGGCGAGTGCCACGTTGAAGATGAAGTTACGTCCATCACTGAGGAAGATATCAAGTATATGGAAGACCATGAACAGAGGAAACTTTGCTGTAAATAATGTCAGAAACCACTGTGAGGCGTACATGTGAGCTTCCAAACCCATCTCCATAAAGTGATCAAAAACATCTGCTAACTGGTCCTAGAAAAAACAAAGGTTAAAAAAACACGGGTGCAAAAATGCTCTGTCAGGAAGCTCTGCACAAGTTAATAGAAACTTTTCTGATAGATGACTATGATTTTTGAATTAATATATTATTTCTTTTATGATATATACCCCATTTTGCATTTTTTATTACAACATAATGTTTAACTCAAGTATTAGACCCTACCTGTAAAAGACGTTCCAGCTGGTAGAAGTGTAAATGTAAAACACTAAAATCATTCCTGAAGAAATCACGGAGACCATAGTCAAACATTATCTTCACTAATACACTGAATGCTTGCTCCTCTGGCATCTGTAATACAGTAAGTTATAACGTTAATTTTTAATCAAGTTGATATTAAGTTTTAATACCTTGTGAAGTACCTTTCTTATTTGGGTCAATCTTGAACCTGCTTTATAGAAAGCAAGAGCTGTCTCCATAGGATGACACATGCCCCCGATGGCACTTTGAATGAATATATAGTTATGGCCGATGTTAGAGTTTAGGACCTTTGACCTATGGAACTGGGTCTTGCTTGCGACACGTCGTCTTATTGTGTCACACATTCATGCGTAGATATTTTAAAATCCATGCATGAATGACAAAGATATGGACCGGACACACCTATCAATGCACTATCATGAAAAATGACCTTTAAACGTCAAAGTTATTTGAAAATCCATCCATCGATGACAAAGATATGGACCGGACACGCCCATCAATGCACTATCCTTTAACGTCTAAGTGTGACCTTTACCTTTGAGCTACGGATCTGGGTCTTGCGCGCGACACGTCGTCTTACTGTGGTACAAATTCATGCCAAGTTATTTGAAAATCCCTCCATCGATGACAAAGATATGGACCGGACACGCCCATCAATGCACTATCCTTTAATGTCTAAGTGTGACCTTGACCTTTGAGCTACGGACCTGGGTCTTGCGCGCGACACGTCGTCTTACTGTGGTACACATTCATGCCAAGTTATTTGAAAATCCATCCATCGATGACAAAGATATGGACCGGACACGCCCATCAATGCACTATCCTTTAACATCTAAGTGTGACCTTGACCTTTGAGCTACGGACCTGGGTCTTGCGCGCGACACATCGTCTAACTGTGGTACACATTCATGCCAAGTTATTTGAAAATCCATCCATCGATGACAAGGATATGGACCGGACACGAAAATTGCGGACAGACTGACAGACCGACTGACAGACCGACAGACGGTTCAAAAACTATATGCCTCCCTTCGGGGGGCATAAAAAAACATACCACTGTGTCTAAGGTATTAAATCAGTGTAGAGGTTGATCTCTAATTAGATCATTCTGTGGTCTTTCATTAAATGGGTCAATGGCAAGGTTGCATTCTGAGCTCAATCTTAACGTGTGTGTGTGTGTGCGTGTGTGCGCTTGTGTGTGTGCTGAATGCGTATTTGTTTGTATTTTTTGCAATTTATTCTGTAAAGCACTTTTGAAATTGTACATGTGCATGAAAAGAGTGCTATATAAGTGTGCTATAATATAATATAATTATATACTAGAAATACATTCTGCATGCCCATGGGCAGAATGTTGAGCCCGCCAACACCTTTGGCCTCTAAGTGTGACCTTGACCCTAGACCTAAGTACCTGGTTCTTGCGCATGACACTCTGTCTCATAATGGTGATTTGTTAATGCCAAGTTCAGGGCGTCAAGTGCTTTTGGGAGTCAAAAATATAGGTAGGATCCTGAAATATAGGTATTTGGGGGCCAGAAATATAGGATTACATAGGTTGCTTATAATGAAGAAAACAAGTCAGACAAGTGTTTTATCCTCCTCCACCACCTACCAGCACTCTCTTTTATTAAACATAAAATACAAAGGAACAGAAAAAGTGGCTACTTTTATGATTTTAAACAAATAACATTTTAACATATATATCTTACTTTCATAATAAACTATTAATTCACCAACAGACAAAACTTTACCAATACTGGTACTCAAATCAGTTTAACAGGGAATTAGGCAAACCAAGCCATATTGCTAACAACATATATCATCTGCTATTGGACAATGAAACATAGCTTTGAATGTTTCTCCATCTAAAGCTTATATTAGAATAGGCACATTTTGCTGTCCACAATACTTCAGCAGAAATAACATCATCTTTAGCATATGAATAGCTTAAAATTTGTTTTTGCTTTGAGGTGGAAGCTGGTGATTCACTAATGCTACCATGGACTGTTCTTTCTGAAGTTGGGTTTTCATCAGCTGTTGGAAGTTTAAATTTCAGTTTAGCTTGTGTTGATGAGAAAGCAACTTTACTTAATTTCTTGTGTTGAGTGCCTTTTGCATGTTGAAGAATTTGTCTCAGTCCAGCATTATCACACTTTATGTCAGTTTTGCACAATGTACAGTGACCGTAATAGTCACTCTTCCCCTTGACACACCATAATTTCAATTCATGTCCATTGCCATCTACTTCTGATAGCCACCTATCTCGAAACTGACTCTTATTAGCAGGCATTATGAGGCTTAATTATGAAACATTAAGGCTTGTTTATTCTGAAAACAAAATAAAAACATGTGCATTTCCTATTCACATTTTTATACATGAAAGCTTTAAGAAATGAAAATATTCCAATTGAAAAAAGTACTTCCATTACTTAAAGCTTTCCTAAAGCTGGGCTGGGCAGGGTCGCTACACCTGAAAGGAATACAAATTTCAATGCCTAAAAGGTAACAGCATATTATAAACTCAATTATCATAGAATTACTTCTTTTTTAATGGTTTGAATGACCTTTGTATTCCTTGCTTACCACTAAATTTCCAGATTATAGGTATTTATAGGTATTTTGGCAAAATATAGGATTTTGTAGGTTATTATAGGTAGAAGGCTAAAATATAGGAAAATATAGGTAAATATAGGTAACTTGACGCCCTGCAAGTTACATCAAAATCCCATAATGCATGAAGAAGGAATGCTCTGGACAAACTTCAATTTGACCTTTGACCTCCAACTGTGACCTTGATTTTTGAAATAGGAACATGGGTCTGTGCATGACACTCCTTCTCACTGAGGTTAACATTCATGCCAAATATAAACAAAACTGGTTCATGCATGTCAAGGTTATGGTCCGGACAAAACTGGACGGACAGACACACACACAGATGCACACGCACTGACCCGCCAAAAGTGATGACTATATCGAGCTCACCGCAAGCGGGCTTGACAATAAATGAATCAATGGCAAGGTGACATTCTGAGCTCATGCTTGAATTAGGTCAATGGCAAGGCTGCCTTATGAGCTCATTCTTGAATTTGCCAATTATAGCAAGACTGCATTCTGAGCTCAATTTTGAAATAGCCTACTTGCGAGGCTGCATTCTGAACTTGATCTCGAAATGGGCCAGTGGCAAGGGATAATTCTGGAAACTGTTCTTCAAATTCAATTCCATAATCCTTATAAAGAAGTACAGCTTGGTAAGATATTGTCAGTCTGACTGAACAGCCAACATGCTTCCCACTACACCACCTCTACCCTAATTATGTCTTCCTCAATATCCCTGGTGTATCTGGTCAACACCAGTATCATGTAAAGACAAGAGCACCGCCTTGCGGGTGCTGACGCTCATCTGATTTTTTTTTGTGTAATAGAAATATTGTCCTACCCACGATTTTCTAAGTCTAAAAAGGGCCATCATTCTTGCAAAAAGCAGGATAGAGTTATGTTTCTTGATGTTCAGTGTCCACTTATGATGGTGAACAAGTATTCCAAGTTTTAAAGCAATAGCTTTGATAGTTTAGGAGAAAAGTTGACTTAAACATAATACTCAACCAAGAAAATGATTTTCTAAGTCCAAAAGGGGCCATAATTATTGCAAAAAGCAAGATGGAGTTATGTTTCTTGATGTACAGGGTCTGCTTATGATGGTGAACAAGTATTCCAAGTTTTAAAGCAATAGCTTTGATAGTTTAGGAGAAAAGTTGAGCTAAACATAAAACTTAACCAAGAAATCTGATATTTTCTTAGTACAAAAGGGGCCATAAATCTTGCAAAAAGCAAGATGGAGTTATGTTTCTTGCTATACAGGGCCAGCTTATGATGGTGAACAAGTATTCCAAGTTTCAAAACAATAGCTTTGATAGTTTAGGAGAAAAGCTGACCTAAACATAAAACTTAACCAGGCAACGCCGAGGCAGACGCCGACAACCGCTCAAGTGATGACAATAACTCATCATTTTTTTTTCAAAAAAAATCAGATGAGCTAAAAATGAACCTGCACTATTGTTGATGCTAGACTGTATACCAATCAGAGGTGCTGAAATAAACATTGAGAAATCAACAACTTACATGTAGTAAGAGAGCAGCTGCGAGGAATGACTGACCTTGACAATACTCAATCTCTTCATCATACACGGAATATGCCTGAAATCATACAGAACATATACAGTAAGGAGTATCCCAACTTAAATTTAATTCTTTAAAATGCAATCTAAATTGTAACACATTCTTTATACCTATCCACATTAAAATATTCATAACCATCTTGTGTTTTAAAAGATGTCTAATGCACATTTTCACCAATTTTATTTAAATTAGTTTATTTTCAAATACTAACTGGAAATGTAGGAAAATATAACCAGGACTTAAAATATATATATCCCATGAAGTATTCTTTTATATATTCAAATATAAATTTGAGTCTAATATATCTTAAAATGTTTGACAAAATTAATCTAAATTTACACCTGTAAAAACCTGGAAAAGAGCATTATTAGACATTATCATTAGTATTTCCATGCTGACATACCTTACATATTTTAAACAATGATTCTTGTCCTAGACCACCATTTTCTTTGAAGAATTCATGAGCTGGAAATGTTCTATTTATATCACGTTGTATCACTGCTTCACAGCTAGAATCCTGTAACATACAACATATCCTGTTTACTGTGAAATCATTAATATTCGTGGGGGACTAATTTTCATAGACTTCATGGTTAAGTCAATTCATGAAATTTAATCCTAATGAAGAAGTAAAATTCCCATTCATTTTATGTTCAAAAGTTAAAATCCATGAATTCATATTCCCACAAAATTGCTGTTTTGACCAAAACCACGAAATTTCATGCCCATGAAATTAAACAATTTTACAGTATATCACTTTGTTTTTGAGGTTATAATAATTAAATCATTTTATTAATATTTCGAATGAAACCTGATATTTCTAGGTTTGCCTGTTAACCTGATTAATTCAGCTGAGGAAATCCTATCACGGTTCAAAAGTTATGTTGTGGCCAAGCAATATTGCTTTTTGTCTTTGAGCTCCCCTTGAACTAATACCAAAGAGTCATAAATTTATGGAACAGACACAAAAGAACTATTCTTTGACATCTAGGTATAACCTTGACATTTAATTAAGACGACCGTGACATTTTGCATTTCTCTGCCATTGGTAGTCATATTGATGTTTCTCTGATAATTCTGTAATTCTGAGACTTTATATAAAATGTATAAAGCACATGGACACCTACCTTAGTGATAAGGATTCTGTAGGCTTCTAACAATTCTTGGTTTGTTTCACAGCCTGCCAGCAGTTGCCAAACCTCCCCTCTAAGTGCTTCTGGAACTCCCTTTCTTGCCAACTGGTTTACCTAAACAGAAGTAAAGTGACATGTGTCCATTAATAGACCAATTTCCCTAAAGTTTTCGACTGGCTGCAGTAGAAAATAAATTCTGATTATATTACAACTTTTCATCTTTTTCAAAACAAAATATCAGTATAGCTGGTAGAAGTGTCACTTTAACTATCTAACAGCTCACCAACCAGTCTCTTTTCAGTAACAAGACCCACTTCTAACAGAACGTGAACCTTCTACCTCAAACTATTAAACTTTAGTTAGTGTTGTTTAAAGTGAATTCCTATAGTTTTTTATGTGCATCTTTCTGCGCAGCCGACACTTTCTATGGAAAACTGAAGTGAAGTCAACATTTGTTGAAACATGCGACAGACAATCCTGAGGAACTTGAATGAAATAACATTTCTGGTAAGTTTTATCAGTAATCAATTGCTGATACTGGTTTATGTTGAATTGACAAGTATCATGCCTGACAGGTATCTTGCAATTTTTGTGGTTGTGTTTTTGCATCGCATTTCAGTACCAAGACAGTGTTGTTCATATAATGTAAGACAATTGACTTAGTACTGATAAGACAATATCTCCTTTCAGATTATTTAGTATTCAGTTATAGAAAGAATTAAGAATTTTTAAAACTTTTTTTTAACTTCTAGCAGATATACATGTAATCAATTTGGTCAAGTTCGTGCCATTTTTCGTCCGAACAGGTGTTGTATTCAAGCGGTCTTAACATAAAATTTAGCCTGGTGACCAATACATTTTTAGCCATTTTCATGCTCACAATACAATTACTTACACACAAGAAAAACAGGAAAAAAATCTATGAAACAGTTTTTTTAAAATTTAAAAAAAATATTCTTCGCTATGGGTATTTTTCATTGAAAAAAGTTCACAAAAGTGAATATGAAACAATATTTTTTTTTTTTATTTGTACCCATTTTTGTTAGGATATAGTATTACAAATATGACTATGATATCAATTGGAATATAATAAAATCTGTAAAAAGAATAAACCTTATTGTGCTGTCTTGATGTATATTTTGCTTGGTATTTATAAACAAGAGGGTCATGATGACCCTGGATCGCTCACCTGAGTAATATGAGCTACATGTTTCAAATGTCAAACTGATGATTTTCAGAATTTTTTTGGAAGATTTTCCAATGTACAATCAAGTAACCCCTGGGGCGGGGCCAATTTTACCCCGGGGGTCATGATTTGAACAAAGTTTGTAGAAATCTACTAGGCAATGTTACATATTATCAAATATCTAAGATCTAGGCCTTCTGGTTTATTTTTAGCAAATGTATGAAGATTTCTCTATGTACAATCAAGTAACCCCTGGGCCTGGGTCAATTTGACCCTGGGAGGTCAAGATTTGAGCAAATTTTGTAGAGGTCCACTAAGCAATGCTACATGTCAAATATCTAAGCTCTAGGCCTTCTGGTTTATTTTTAGAATATTTTGAAGATTTTTCTATGTACAATCAAGTAACCCCATGGGGCGGGGTCAATTTGACCCCGGGGTCATGATTTGAACAAACTTTGTAGAAGTCTACTAGGCAATGCTACAAGTCAAATATCTAAGATCTAGGCTTTCTGGTTTATTTTAAGAATTTTTTTTAAAGATTTTCCTATGTAAAATCAAGTGACCCCTGGGGCGGGGTCAATTTTGACCCCAGGAGACATGATCTGAACAAATTTTGTAGAGGTCCACTAGGCAATACTACAAGTCAAATATCTAAGCTCTAGGCCTTCTGGTTTATTTTTAGAAACAAATTTAAGATTTTCCTATGTAAAATCAAGTGACCCCTGGGGCTGAGTCAATTTTGACCCCGGGGGTCATGATGTCAACAAATTTTGTAGAGGTCCATTAGTTATGCTACATGTCAAATATCTAAGCTCTAGGCCTTCTGGTTTATTTTTAGAAAATTTTTGAAGATTTTCCTATGTAAAATCAAGTGACCCCTGGGGCGAGTCAATTTTGACCCCGGGGGTCATGATTTGAACAAATTTTGTAGAGGTCCACTAGGCCATGCTACATGTGAAATATCTTAGCTCTAGGCCTTCTGGTTTATTTTTAGCAAATTTTTGAAGATTTTCCTATGTAAAATCAAGTGACCCCTGGGACGGGTCAATTTTGACCCCAGGGGTCATGATTTGAATAAATTTTGTAGAGGTCCACTAGGCCATGCGACATGTGAAATATCTAAGCTCTAGGCCTTCTGGTTTATATTAGAAATTTTTTGAAGATTTTCCTATGTAAAATCATGTGACCCCTGGGGCTGGGTAATTTTGACCCTGGGGTCATGATTTGAACAATTTTAGTACAGGTCCACTAGGCAATGCTACATGTCAAATATCTAAGCTCTAGGCTTCTGGTTTTTGAGAAGAGGGTTTTTTAAGATTTTCTATGTAAAATCAAGTGACCCCTGGGACGGGTCAATTTTGACCCCAGGGGTCATGATTTGAATAAATTTTGTAGAGGTCCACTAGGCCATGCGACATGTGAAATATCTAGGCTCTAGGCCTTCTGGTTTATATTAGAAATTTTTTGAAGATTTTCCTATGTAAAATCATGTGACCCCTGGGGCTGGGTAATTTTGACCCCGGGGTCATGATTTGAACAATTTTAGTACAGGTCCACTAGGCAATGCTACATGTCAAATATCTAAGCTCTAGGCTTCTGTTTTTTGAGAAGAAGGTTTTTTAAGATTTTCCTATGTAAAATCAAGTGACCCCTGGGGCGGGGTCATGATTTGAACAAATTTGGTAGAGGTCCACTAGGCAATGCTTCACACCAAATATCTAAGCTCTAGGCTTCTGGTTTTTGAGAAGAAGATTTTTAAAGTTTTTCCTTTCGGTTGCCATGGCAACCAGAGTTCTGATTGGAATTCAATTCTTTGAATAATTTTGAAAGGGCGCCACCCAAGGATCATTCCTGTGAAGTTTGGTGTAATTCTGCCCAGTGGTTTTCAAGAAGAAGATTTTTTTACAAATTGTTGACGGACGACGGACATCAAGCGGTCACAATAGCTCACCTTGTCACTTCGTGACAGGTGAGCTAAAAAGCAGAAAATTATGAAAATGTTGAAAAATCGCTGGCAGTTTCAGCAATAGTGGTTGTGTTCAAAACAATTTTTCACAAAAACAAGCCTGGTGAGCCACTGTTTTTATTTGTTCATTGTTTTCAGCACAAATTTCCTACCATAAATGTGAATTTGAAAAAATTCTATGAAAGGAAAAAAACTATAGGAATTCTCTTTAAATCATCTTTTTTACTTGAATACTTTTTAATGGCAAATTCTTACATAGGTGGTTACTTTCCTTCTCATTTCTGACTACGTAGGCTTTGAAAAAAATATTCATATAAATACAAGGCAAGAGTTGAAACAGAAACAACACAGTACTATCAATTTAGCATCATGCAGCTGTTTATATTTACCTGTTTTGGTTTTTGAGACAGATTTTGATGCCATCGTTTCAGGACATCTTTCCAGGCTTCCAGGATATTTTCATCAGTAATTTCCTTACTAACAACTCCTGAACCACTCAGCAGAGGCTCGTCTGTATCTGTAACATACAATTTGTTACTCTATATAAAATCCTGCATACACATCTCTCTTTTCTTTAAATTTTGCAGTGTTTTGAAGTGTTGCAGAACTAATGAAACTGAAACTGAATTAAAAATGGTTTGCTGGTTCATTTCAATTTTTCAACCTTTGAACTTCTCCTCCCACATAATTATAAAGATTTAAGCCAGAAATAGTCTTGTGTAACTGTTTCTTACTAATTAAAGATATTATTCACAATTATTTCTAGCAGACAGATTTTTCTATAACTTTGCATATTTATAGATTGATGTATCACAAGTTAAAATCAATAATAACAAGAGCACCGCCTTGCGGGTGCTGATGCTCTTCTGATTTTTTTTTGTATAATAAAAATATTGTCCTACCCATGATTTTCTAAGTCCAAAAGGGGCCATAAATCTTGCAAAAAGCAGGACGGAGTCAAGTTTCTTGATGTACAGGGTCAGCTCATGATGGTGAACAAGTGTTGCAAGTTTTAAAGCAATAGCTTTGATAGTTTTGGAGAAAAGCTGACCTAAACATAAAACTTAACAAAGAAAACTGATTTTCTAAGTCCAAAAGGGGCAATAATTCTTGCAAAAAGCAGGATGGAGTTATGTTTCTTGATGTACAGGGTCAGCTTATGATGGTGAACAAGTGTTGCAAGTTTCAAAGCAATAGCTTTGACAGTTTAGGAGAAAAGTTGACCTAAACATAAAACTTAACCAAGAAATCTGATATTTTCTAAGTACAAAAGGGGCCATAAATCTTGCAAAAAGCAGGATGGAGTTATGTTTCTTGTTGTACAGGGTCAGCCTATGATGGTGAACAAGTGTTGCAAGTTTCAAAGCAACAGCTTTGATAGTTTAGGAGAAAAGCTGACCTAAACATAAAACTTAACCAGGCAACGCCGACGCTGATCAAGTGATGACAACTCACCATTTTTTTTCCAAAAATCAGATGAGCTAAAAATGATAGGTGCCCGTGCTTCTTTTTTCAATATTCAAAGTTTATTAAGAACACCAAATTGATATTTTTGTCTGAAGAAACTATACATGCATGTTATAATAAAACAAGTGCAAACAGCTATTTACTTAAAAATTCACTCTGATGTTACTGTTTTTGCATCACAATTAATGAATCCACTATAACTATGCATAAAATGTCAACATATAGATATATTTACACAGAAGAAATAGTCTTGACAGATGTCGAAAGTATCTGAAACTAAGAACAAGAGGACCATGATGGTCCTGAATCGCTCACCTCTTCCCACATGACCCAGTTTTGAGTATGACGTCGTTTTTTCTATTATTTGACATAGTGACCTAGTTTTGAACATGACCTAGGTATTATCTAGAAAAAAATTCTGACCAATTTTCATGAAGATCCATTGAAAAATATGGCCTCTAGAGAGGTCACAAGGTTTTTCTTTTATTTGACCTATTGACCTAGTTTTCGAAGGTACGTGACCCTGTTTTAAACTTTACCTAGATATCATCAAGGTGAACATTCTCACTAATTTTCATGAAGATCTCATGAAAAATATGGCCTCTAGAGAGGTCACAAGGTTTTTCTATCTTTATACCTACTGGCCTAGTTTTTGACCGCAGTTGACCCAGTTTCGAAACTGACCTAGATATCATCAAGGTGAACATCAGATCAATTTTCATGAAGATCCATTGAAAAATATGGCCTCTAGAGAGGTCAAAAGATTTTAATAATTTTAAACCTACTGACCTAGTTTTTGACCGCAGTTGACCCAGTTTCAAATTTGACCTAGATATCATCAAGATGAACATTTAGACCAACTTTCATACAGATCCCATGAAAAGTATGGCCTCTAGAGAGGTCACAACGCTTTTTTATTATTTGACCTACTGACCTAGTTTTTTAAGGCACGTGACCCAGTTTCAAAACTGACCTAGATATCATCAAGGTGAACATTCAGTCCAATTTTCATGAAGATCCATTCACAAGTATGGCCTCTAGAGAGGTCACAAGGTTTTTCTATTTTTAGACCTACTGACCTAGTTTTTGACCGCAGTTGACCCAATTTCGAACTTGACCTAGATATCATCAAGATGAACATTCAGACCAATTTTATACAGATCCCATGAAAAATATGGCCTTTAGAGAGGTCACAAGGTTTTTCTATTATTTGACCTACTGACCTAGTTTTTGAAGGGACGTGACCCATTTTCGAACTTGACCTAGATACCATCAAGATGAACATTCAGACTAACTTCCATACAGATCCCATGAAAAATATGGCCTCTAGAGAGGTCACAAGGTTTTTCTATTATTTGACCTACTGACCTAGTTTTTGATGGCACGTGACCCACTTTCGAACTTGACCTAGATATCATCAAGATGAACATTCTGACCAATTTTCATGAAGATCTCATGAAATATATGGCCTCTAGAGAGGTCACAAGGTTTTTCTATTTTTAGACCTACTGACCTAGTTTTTGACCGCACGTGACCCACTTTCGAACCTGACCTAGATATCATCAAGATAAACATTCTGACCACTTTTCATGAAGATCTTGTGAAATATATGGCCTCTAGAGAGGTCACAAGGTTTTTCTATTTTTAGACATACTGACCTAGTTTTTGATGGCATGTGACCCTGTTTCGAACTCGACCTAGATATCATCAAGATGAACATTCTGACCAACTTTCATAAAGATCCCATGAAAAATGTGACCTCTAGAGTGGTCACAAGCAAAAGTTTACGGACGAACGGATGGACGACGGACACCACGCGATCACAAAAGCTCACCTTGTCACTTTGTGACAGGTGAGCTAAAAACTCAACGTATTTCCTAAAGATATGAAAAATCTAGCAGACAGAATTTTACTAAATTTTATATTATGTTAGCTAGAACTAGGATAAAAAATAAACAAGAGGACCATGCTGGTGCTGAATCGCTCACCTCTTCCCACATGACCCAGTTTTGAGTATGACGTCGTTTTTTCTATTATTTGACATAGTGACCTAGTTTTTGAGCTCATGTGACCCAGTTCTGAACTTCACCTAGATATTATCAAGATAAAAATTATGACCAATTTTCATGAAGATCCATTGAAAAATATGGTCTCAGGAGAGGTCACAAGATTTTTCTATTATTTGACCTATTGACCTAGTTTTCGAAGATACGTGACCCTGTTTTGAACTTTACCTAGATATCATCATGGTGAACATTCTCACTAATTTTCATGAAGATCTCATGAAAAATATGGCCTCTAGAGAGGTCACAAGGTTTTTCTATTTTATACCTACTGGCCTAGTTTTTGACCGCACGTGACCCAGTTTCGAAACTGACCTAGATATCATCAAGGTGAACATTCAGATCAATTTTCATGAAGAGCCATTGAAAAATATGGCCTCTAGAGAGGTTAAAAGATTTTAATAATTTTAGACCTACTGACCTAGTTTTTGACCACAGTTGACCCAGTTTCAAATTTAACCTAGATATCATCAAGATGAACATTCAGACCAACTTTCATACAGATCCCATGAAAAGTATGGCCTCTAGAGAGGTCACAAGGTTGTTTTATTATTTGACCTACTGACCTAGTTTTTTATGGCACGTGACCCAGTTTCAAACTTGACCTAGATATCATCAAGGTGAACATTCTGACCAATACTTATGGAGATCCATTCACAAGTATGGCCTCTCGAGAGGTCACAAGGTTTTTCTATTTTTAGACCTACTGACCTAGTTTTTGACCGCACATAACCCTGTTTCGAACTTGACCTAGATAGCATCAAGACGAACATTCAGACCAATTTTCATGTAGATCCCATAAAAAGTATGGTCTTTAGAGAGGTCACAAGGTTTTTCTATTATTTGACCTACTGACCTAGTTTTTGAAGGCACGTGACCCACTTCTGAACTTGACCTAGATATCATCAAGATGAACATTCAGACCAATTTTCATGAAGATCTCATGAAATATATGGCCTCTAGAGAAGTCATAAGGTTTTTCTATTTTTAGACCTACTGACTTAGTTTTTGACCGCATGTGACCCAGTTTCAAACTTGACCTAGATATCATCAAGATGAACATACAGACCAACTTTCATACAGATCCCATGAAAAATATGGCCTTTAGAGAGGTCGCAAGGTTTTTCTATTATTTGACCTACTGACCTAGTTTTTGAGGGCACGTGACCCAGTTTCGAACTTGATCTAGATATCATCAAGGTGACCTTCTGACCAATTTTCATGAAGATCTTATGAAATATATGGCCTCTAGAGAGGTCACAAGGTTTTTCTATTTTTAGACCTACTGACCTAGTTTTTGATGGCACGTGACCCAGTTTCGAACTTGACCTAGATATCATCAAGGTGAACATTCTGACCAATTTTCATGAAGATCTTGTGAAATATATGGCCTCTAGAGAGGTCACAATGTTTTTCTATTTTTAGACCTACTGACCTAGTTTTTGATGGCACGTGACCCAGTTCCGAACTTGACCTAGATATCATCAAGATGAACATTCTGACCAACTTTCATAAAGATCCCATGAAAAATGTGACCTCTAGAGTGATCACAAGCAAAAGTTTACGGATGCACGCACAGACGGACGACGGACACCGCGCGATCACAAAAGCTCTCCTTGTCACTTTGTGACAGGAGAGCTAAAAACCAAAAAAATAATATCAATCCGTGCTTGTTTTCAAGAAAAATCAAACAATGTTCACATCACCCACAAAAGTATTTTTTCATTTTCCGTTTTTACCAAGTGAAACTTTAAATGAAAGCGCTGCTGCACAACTTCATATGCTGAATTAAATTCTTGTATGGTTTCATGACTCTAGGCCATATACTTTTTGAGGTACATGCGAAACAAATTTTTAGGCTCCTTATGTACATTTTGACTGTCAAGAGCCATAACTCTGCTCTTACTATGTGAAATCCTGGATGGGGCAAAATAAGTTTAACAACATTTTTAGTAAGTCACACTTGATCTTGAAGGAGATAAATCTATGTTAAGATTTTCTGGATTTTTTTGAGTCGGCTGAATCGTTACTCGACGGAACAGTTTAATTTGGCTGTCCACATTGTGTTCGATTTGAGCAAGATGATTTCTTGAACACGAACTTCCTACAACTTCTCCTCCCATAAAACACCATCACTTATAAAGGTAAAATATGCACGACCTATATTGTCAGCATATACGATATTTTTTTGTATATCCGGCAATTATTTACCTTCTGCGGGGGATCGTTAATTTGCTTACGGTAGTTATCGCTTGCTGCGCGATTGAGTTGCGCACAAAATATTGTGATGAACTCCTTTTAATAACTCTACCCAAGTATAAAGTTTCAATATAATCTAGCAAAGTAACAGATATGTTCACTTTCTTTCTTAAAGAAGATGGTTACCTTGATCAGAGGAATTTGTTGATCCTTGTGCCCCTAATACCTTGGTCATAAGACTGTACGATGTCCGTACGGTTTTAAAAAATCGTACGAGTTCACCAGTTAACGAATCCTTAACAATCTCTGTACAATAGTAGCGTGTGGTCACAGTTCGTATGGGCCCCGTACGATCTTTAGAGAATGCAATCGTAGGCTATCCATACGGACATTGCAGACAAGTCGTGTGGAGTTCGCAAGGAGTCCGGCCGTACCTCGTACGATATTCTTTTTGCACGTACTGCGCTTGTATGGTGCATGTACGGTATACATGCAACAGGAATAAACTAGTTTGGCAGAGTCTGAAAAATTGTCCAGTTGTAGCTACTCAGCTGAAGCGATCACATCCAAAGTCATTATAAATGAATCCATTTACCGTACCACGCCTCGACAGTACCTAGAGGATCTTGAACTATAGTCCCGTTTCTATACCATCATGAATTATTAAGGAAGTTGTACGGAGCCCGTACTGCTATCGTTAGGTCCTACAAGTCCCGTGCGAACATCACACGTTCTCCGCATTTTGACCCTAATATCGTACGGATATCATACATTGACCGTGCGAGTCCCCTGCAATAGTCGTGCGAGCATCGGCAAGCCTCTCAGTTTTTAAAATCTGCACGGACATCTTGCAAGGCCCGTATGAGCTCTTCAATGACCCGTGCGGTTCTCGTATGGAGCTCTTGTGAGCTGCTCCCGACTTCGAAAATTTCTATGAGCTCATAGACAACTCGGAAGCTCGATGAAACATTTTCACCGACTTCCCGAGTCCTCTAAGAGTAAAAAAAATCCGTAAGACGCTCATAATAGTCACCGATGTCCGTACAGTCGCCGTCAGAATTTGCCAAAATTCGACTCGAAACCTACTCGTACGGAGCCCGTAGCGTTCTTGTGACCAGGGTATAATCAAGATATTTTCATAATGAGGGGAAGGTGTCTATTATCTGGGTAAAAATAACCTTGTATCTGGTCAAATGGTGAAACCGGGAAGAAAGATCTTGATGTAACCTAAATCTTAAGGGAAAACTGCATGATCTGAAAGGAAGTTTTTGAGAAGAAGGGGTCTGCACATAGCCCCTGCTACAGAAATGAAAGAAAAAACACAAACAAGAGGGTCATGATGACCCTGGATCACTCACCTGAGTAATATGAGCCACATGTTTAAAATGGCAAACTGACGCTAAAATATTAAGATGGTAGGTCAGTAGGTCACATTCATGGTAACTGAAAGTCAGTTTTAAGATCGGTGTGCAAAACTGTACAGGTCATCCAAATTTCAAGGCTGTATCTTAAAAAACAAGAAAGTAGGTCAGTAGGTCAAGGTCACAGTCAAGTGATCCCAAATTGCTTGGGGTCATTGGGTAATTATAATTAAACATTCTAGGAAATATGATCTGATAATTTTTTAAGTATTTTTTCCTGTATAACTCATAATTATAACAAGTGACCCCCAGGGCAAGGCCTCTTTTCACCCTAGATGCATAACTTGAACAAACTTGTTAGAGATCCACCAGGCAATGCTACATACCAAATATCAAAGGCCTAGGCCTTGAACTTTCATACAAAAATATCTTCTTTTTTTTTCTCTATGTAAGTCTATGATAAATTTGGTACCCCTGGGGCAGGGCCTCTTTTCACCCTAGGGACATAATTTGAACAATTCTGGTAGAGAAACACTAGGAAAGGCAACATATCAAATATCAAAAGCCTAGGCCTTGCAGTTTCAGGCAGGAAGATTTTAAAATTTTTTTCCTATATAAGTCTATGTAAATCTTGAGACCCCCAGGGCAGGGCCTCTTTTCATCCCAGGGGCATAATTTGAAAAATTTTGGTAAAGGACCTCAAGGCAATGCTACATACAAAATATCAAAGACCTAGGTCTTGTAGTTTTAGATAAGAAGATTTTTAAAGTTTTTTACTATATAAGTCTATGTAAAACTTGTAACCCCAGGGACACAATTTGAACAATCTTGATAGAGGACTATAAGATAATGTCACATGCCAAATATCAAGGCTCTACAGTTTGCGGTTTTAGACAAAAAGATTTTTAAAGTTTTTCCTTTTGGTTGCCATGGCAACCAGAGTTCTGCATGGAATTAAATTCTTTGAACAATTTTGAAAGGGACCAACCAAGGATCATTCCTTTGAAGTTTGGTGTAATTCTGCCCAGTGGTTTTCAAGAAGAAGATTTTTTTTATAAAATGTTGACGGACACACGACACGCCAGATGACACACGATGGACATTTAGCGGTCACAAAAGCTCACCATGAGCCTTTGGCTCAGGTGAGCTAAAAACAACAGCTAAATGCTCCTGGTTGGAATCAGCTGCATGTACTTTCAGGAAGCCACCATAAATCAGCTGACTTGTGGTAGGTCCTGGGTTCCACCCTAGTTTTCATAAGTCAACTGTTATTCATTCAAAAATGTAATCCTGTGTAATACCTGTTCATAACTTCAAGCTTTAATGTGTGATACAGGGCAGGAACTCCAGAAAACTTACCCGACTCCTCGTCTGGTCCATCTTGCGGTGTCTGTATATCATCATGTACAAACTTTGCCTGACCGAGAGGAAGTGACATTCCACCTTTCTTACGATCTAACTCCGTCTGACTAGTCACACTTACTACTTCATGATTGATGTCTCCATTGGTGCTCTCCACCTGAAGTGACATAAACAGGAAGATGTTTAAATAGTCACATTAACTACTTCATGACTATATAGCAGAAAACTATAGAACCAGTCATGCTTGCTACTTCAAGACTGGTATATTCACTGCTACTCTTTACCTGAAGTAACATACAACAGAAAACTGTGGAACCAGTCATGCTTGCTACTTCAAGACTGGTATCTTCACTGCTACTCTTTACCTGAAGTAACATACAACAGAAAACTGTGGAACCAGTCATGCTTACTACTTCAAGACTAGTATATTAACTGCTACTCTTTACCTGAAGTACCATGCAACAGAAAACTGTGCCACTGGTCATGCTAACTACACAATGACTGGTGCAACATAAACTTGCTGAACCTGGGATATGATAAGTTTTACAACTTCTGATTTAGGTTTTATGGCACATCCAAAACAGGTTTCACATCTCATCAAAATGAAAATATGACGTATATAAAAAAACCCAGCAAATTAAGTCTCTATTAGTGACAGGACAATGGTTTCAATTCTTTTCAATCATACACATGATAGTTTTTTAACTTTTAGCTGATGTAAGTTTTTTTTATGCTGGGTAATATGGTGACTTTCTAGCTTAAAGTGGTAGAGAAACACCAACAAGAGCTGTCTGATGACAGCGCGCTCGACTATTCGAAGAATTGATTGAAGAATGGGGTCAAAATATTTCCACAGATATTCAGACAAAAGAAATAACTAGATTAGACAAACAATGTTCCTGTATTTCTTTGATTTCGATAAGTCTTGCACTAAATGGCAATGTATGAACCAATTTCAAAGTCCAAAAAGGGCCATAATTCAGTCAAAATAGTTATGTACTCTTGCCTACAGATGGAAATCATAATGATAAACAAGTGTTCAAAGTTTAAAAGCCATATGTCAAATAGTTTTGACAAAACATGGACTTATATAAAAACAGAACCAATTTCAAAGTCCAAAAAGGGCCATAATTCAGCCAAAATAGATGACAAGAGTTATGTACTCTTTCCCGCAGACAGAGACTATTATACTAAACAAGTGATAAAAGTTTCAAAGCCATATGTCAAACACTTTACAAACAAGAGCTGTCTCCATGGTGATGGTAAACAAGTGTTGAAAGTTTCAAAGCTTTATCTTGAAAGACTTTGTCAAAATATGAACTGGTACGAAAAACTTAACCACGATTTCTAAGTCAAAAGGGGCCATAATTCAGCCAAAATCCTTGATGGAGTTATGTGCTCTTGCCATTAACTGGTCATGGTGGTGGTAAACAAGTGTTGAAAGTTTCAAAGCTTTATCTCAAAAGACTTTGTCAAAATGTGGACTGGTACGAAAAACTTAACCAAAGTGTGACGCCGACGCCGTGGTGAGTAGGATAGCTCTACTTATTCTTCGAATAGTCGAGCTAAAAATGCCCCTCAAGGCATAATTTTACGAATGAACGGGCACTTGATCTTCTAGTAGCCGGGTGGATGGCTTCCAAAAACTTTCCACAATACTGCAATATCTATGTATGAAACATAGAATGTACTTTACATGGAAGCAGACAATATTTCAGTCACAAAAACTGAATGTTTTATACCTGACAGAATACAATACACCGATTGTTCTATACCTGACAGTATACAATACACTGAATGTTCTATACCTGACATTATACAATACACTGAATGTTCTATACCTGATAGTATACAATACACTGAATGTTCTATACCTGACAGTAGGCAATACACTGAAAGTTCTATACCCAACAGTACACAGTACACGGAATGTTCTAATACCCGACAGTCCACAATACACTGAATGTTCTATACCTGACAGTCCACAATACACTGAATGTTCTATACCTGACAGTACACAATACACTGAATGTTCTATACCTGACAGTACACAATACATTGAATGTTCTATACCTGACAGCAGACAAGCCAATTACATCCAGACATGTGTCAAATTCCTATAATATCTTTAACACTGTATAGAAATGCATTATCACAGTCAATATTTTATTTATCCTTTCTTTTAATTCATGTAACTGACAAGATAAGATGAAACTATTTCTGTAAATGACATGAAAGCATCTGATGGTCTCTTATCACAGTCTGTATTCAGTCTATTGTGTATTGGTCTAGTGAGAAGAATTACACTTTAGATAAGCAGGTAAGTCCTTTCTATAAGAATAAACAGGGAGTCCTTCATCTTATTTTGAAATGGTCACTTATTAGAACTTTAGCTGGCAACTTTACAAACTTGTTTCCCTTTGAACTTCTTTCAGCTGAAACTGAAAATGCACTTGCCCACTGTATCCTTATCTGCAGGAAAATAATAAATTCTGCATCCAATTACTTCTTTAACGTAATTGTATCATAATGGTGCAGACAAGACTTCAGGAAATAGAGCTACCAAATTTATATTGAAACAAGTTAAAAGTTCTGATTTTAAGGGATCATAATTTAACAAAGATGACACAATGCAAACACAACCTCATCTCTTTCTCTCTCTCTCTCTCTCTCTCTCTCTCTCAACATATAAGACTGAGGCAGCCTCTATCTAACTAGGATCTCTTTCTCAGGTCTTAAAACAACAAATAGACTTGATACTTTCTTGTTGGGTTAAGGGTCACACCAACAAAATTTAGGTCATATGGCGACTTTTCCATCTTCAAATTGTGGAGGAAGACTCCAGGTGCACCTCTTGGCATTATTTCAGGCAGGTACCTATAGGTAGTGAACCAACAACCTTCTGTAAGCAAGCTTGATGGCTTCTTGATATTAAGAATTTTACACAAGTGAGGTTTTGAACTCATATTGGTGACAGGTTGCTTTAAGTCACTCCTTACAAACTTAATACAGTAGCAAGATTTCTGTAACCTATGTATTAAATACAGCATTAAACTTTTGTTTTTCACAAGATGTCATTATAAACTGGAATAAACTGCTATGAAACCTACTGCTGAGTCCATATAAAATGTCTAACAAGAGTGCCGCCAAGCGGGGCAATATACGCCCGAAGGATTACATCAGAGGATGGGAGCAAAATTTAAAGAACTTGACTGTTGAAGCCCAAAGGACAGGAACAACAAAAAAGACGAAATTCCCCCCCCAAAAAAAATTCTAAGTCCACAAAAAAATTTTTACCGGTTAAAGTTATGTCAAAATACATCTAAAAATTGGATGTACCATCCATGTTGTACCACAGAAAAGTGGTCTCGGTTTTTCCCTACGGCCAATAATAAAAAAGTTTCAAAATAAGCTATTTATAGTAACAAAAAAGGGAAGTAATTTAAAAACAAAAATTATTGTAAAAGAACAAAAAAGGATTTGCAAAATAAAAACAAGCACTGCAATGCAGAGCATTATACACAAAGCAAAGTCATATGTGACCTTTGACCCCTAAGTGTGACCTTGACCTTGAAGCGAGTCAACCAAAACATGCGCTCTGCATGTCGCCTCAGTGTGGTGAACATTTGTGCCAAGTTTCTTTGAAATCATTCAAGCAGTTCAAAAGTTACAGAGCGGACACGAAACACACTCATATGACCTTTCACTCCTAAGTGTGACCTTGACCTTGAAGCTAGTCATCCGAAACAAGTGCTCTGCACCTCGTCTCAGTGTGGTGAACATTTGTGCCAAGTTTCTTTGAAATCCTTCAAGCAGTTCAAGAGTTACAGGGCGGACATGAAATACACTCATGACCTTTGACCCCTAAGTGTGACTTGACCTTGAAATGACACATCCAAAACATGCGCTGCTCTGCACGTCGCCTCAGTGAGGTGAACATTTGTGCCAAGTTTCTTTGAAATCATTCAAGCAGTTCAAAAGTTACAGAGCGGACACGAAATACACTCATATGACCTTTGACCCCTAAGTGTGACCTTGACCTTGAAATGACAAATCCAAAACATGCGCTCTGCACATTGTCTTGGTTTAGTGAACATTTGTGTCAAGTTTCTTTGAAATCTTTTAAGGGGTTCAAGAGTTACAGAGCAGACACGAAATTGCTAACGGACGGACACCGGGACCATAACATAATACGTCCCTTCGGGCGTATAAAAACAGTAAGCGTGACTAAGGCCAGCCGCTGCGACAATAACTGGTGATATTGTAAGTGTTAAAAATTTGTTCCAAAATCGATGGCTTGAGCACACAGGCTCACACAAGTGAATCACGTAACTATTTATTTTGTTGGGTTTAACGTCGCACCAACACAATTATTGGTCATATGGCAATTTTCCAGCTTTGATGGTGGAGGAAGACACTAGATACCCCTCCATGCATTATTTCATCACAAGATTTGAAGTCTCACTTGCTCCTCACTGATGTGGGTTCGAGCCTCACTCGAAACATTGAATTCTTAATGTGAGGAAGCCATCCAGTTTGCTTAGGGAAGGTCGGTAGTTCTACCAAGGTGCACGCTTGTGATGAAATAATGCACGGAGGGGTATCTGGTGTCTTCCTCCACCATCAAAGCTGGAACAACCTTAACCACTCGACCACAGAGGTCCCCAGTGAATCATGTAGTTCTCTGCTGTCTCCTGCACATTTCAAAGCTTTAGTTGCTCGAAACCATGAATAACTTTGGCATTCAGCCCATTGCAACATCAAGTGAATTGATCAGTGTTAACTGTCTAGTCACTTTTACATTATAGATAATAGCTTCTTTACAGAGCTAAATGCTACAGAAATGAGTGTACACTAACCAGTATGAAACAGGACCCTATATTCCTTTTCTTCCAGTTTCCGTAAGTTTCCATGTCAAATTTTTCTTTCCTTTTCACCCGACTTTTTTATGTTTAACAACATGACTTTTATTAAATAACAGAACAGATATATAATATTCCAGCTGTTATCAAGTTACATTATGTTAACCTTTAAACCTATAATTTCTCCAGGAAGTAAATAAAATACACAGGTGACAGATAAAAGTTTTGTAAATTAAATAGAAACCAGTTAACAGTTACCATGCCAACAATAAATGATGAACACACCTACCCTGTCACATGTTTTTTATATCTTTTTGATCACAGTATGACTCAACAACAAAATTTTTCCACATAAAAAATTGCAACTGTTATGACAGAATGAGAAGTAAATCAACAATGTTATCTTAATTTAAATTAAAAAGTTCAGACTTCTAAATGTAGAGATGTCATCAGAGTTTATCAGTTGACCAAGGCCAAACAAAATTTTCTCTAACTTCTATTCCAAATATTGATGCACTGTTTTTTCTTAAAACTAAAGCATTGGGAGTTGAGTTCATTAGAGATATCAAATAAAACATGAACAATAAATATTCAAGAAAAATATTCAAACAAAGAACGAAAGATAATACACATACTTTATAATGCACCCATTTTTTTCTTTATTGAGTAAATGGAAGAGAGTAACTTATAATTGCTTCAATTTTTTTTCACACTTTTAATAACAAATCTTGCCCTGTCTTATGGAAAGACTCATAAAAACTCGTATATAAGAAAATGAAATGAACAAAATTAAAACATATTATGTAGAGTTTATCACAAGAAACAGAAACAAAAGTATGGGGCCTTAAAATAAAACCACAACAAACCAGTAAGACAATAAAACTGACTCATCCAAAGATAATAACAAACTGGTGTTATTACACTTATTTTATTGCCCTAGGTGCTGGTCTATTTACTATTTGATCTAAATGAGCAAAAGGTGAAATAAATGAAATAGTTTTGTTTACTTTTACTAAACGCAATTAAAGATTACCTTGAAGTAGGTTTGCAATGGCCTACAATAATATTTACATTGGTAAGACTGGTGTGAAAACTGAGAAGAGAGATGTTACAAATATGGAGACATGACAAATAGGCTGGATGGGGGGAGGGGAGGATCAATAGTGTGAACAATAAGATAATATTAGATAGCCTGGACAGAATATAAGATAGGTTTATCTGTGGTGGAAATTAAGTACAGGGATGGAAAGGGGGAAGACAGAGCTCTCAAACTTTACAGTCAGACAAGGGTCAAAAGCTGATGGACTGTTACTAAAATCAAGCTCTGTCTGTACCTTATTATCATACACCTGTGTACTTAAAATGTATTCAAGTTCAAGTGTTGTCAGACAGTCTAAAAGGGGTCGTTTCGACCACAAAAATTGGTGCATTATACTTGGCCTATATGTTATTTTCATCCTTTCGAGTGTTAACAAACCGACGTCAAAATCTGGCTGAATTTTAAATCAAATGGGATAATAATTCTGGCAAAAATAAAAAGTTTGTATCCAAAATCTTCCTTGACCTGTACCTTATAATCATATACCTGTGTGCAAAAAAGTTATCCAATCCACCTATTCCTTCAAGAGTTATCATAGGTGCACAGATGGACATGTACATGAATGTCTCAAAATGTTGACTCCACTACACTCCTGAACTTTGTTTA
Organism: Mercenaria mercenaria; assembly: GCF_021730395.1. Lineage (NCBI taxonomy): Eukaryota > Metazoa > Mollusca > Bivalvia > Venerida > Veneridae > Mercenaria > Mercenaria mercenaria. The sequence continues at coordinate 17,040,658 of NC_069375.1, read as the reverse complement.
CAAGGGTGTAAAGATAAGTTACAAAATAACCTTTTGTATCAAATGCCGCTTTGATGTAGCATTTAAAATAACTAACTAGAAAAATATTGTACATATTGCATTTCAAGTAATCATTTTAATATTTTGTTTATTAGTTCAGTACAGGACTTGTACTACTTTAAAACACTATCTAGTTAATGAAATGGCAGCCAGTTTACCAAGAACTGGTTCCCTGTAAGAAACTGACAACTTCCACACATATGATAGGTGGAGGACAAACACTGTGAAACCATTAAAATTTGTAGAGGTTTATTTTCATAGAACAAACACATAAAATTCCCTTTTATTTTTTTCTTAGCAATTTGAAATCCACAAAACACAAAACCACAAAATTTCATGCCCATGAAACTGAATGATTTCAGACTAATTTCCGAAGTTTTATCTCATGTCAGTGTCATGGAAATCATATCAATGCACAAGGATAAAAAACTCTTGGCCTTTAATTAGGTTTGTTTCTTTTTAAAGTCAGACATACACAGTTTTAGGTCATATGAAAACTTCCAGCATTTGATGATGGAAGAAGACCCAAGGGGCCGCCACTCTGGGCAGTATTTCAGTCAAGGGCCAGTGCCTAGGTAGAATCACCAACCTTCCATAAGCCAGTTGGATTGCTTCCTCACATGAAAGAAATCTACACCTTAGTGAGGTCTTTAACCAAGAGTGGTGAAGGGATAGTGATTCACAGTTAGTGACCTTAACCACTTGGCTACCCAGCATAATAGTTAGTCTGATGTACCTGCCTAATTTGTTTTACCAGCTAGTACTTAACAAAGCCGTATTTCTTCTAATAGCTTCTTGTTCATTGTTCCATCTTTATTGTATTTTAACAATTTGCAAAAAAGTGCTTCCATCTTTTATTCCCATAACAATTTGTTTTTAAATCCTGTTTCATGCAAAGCTGAATCCTTGTTTAAGATACTATTTGTTACTTTATGAATTTTAAAGGTGGTCAATCACATTTAATCAACATTTAATGACATTTTTTACTTTTTGTATATTCTGGTAGAGAATTATTTAAGGAACAAAAAGACCGATTATATAGAGTTAGATTCCTATCTGAAATGTATATTTTATTATTTTTATAAAATTTTGTAATTACTCCCCTTTAATATGAAAGTATATAAAAAGCTGGGTATTTCTTTTTATTTCGATACAATGTCTAGTTTTACATTTGCATTTGATAGACATATCAACTATTGAACAATCTGAACCAAAATGCAAGTTTTAAAGCTGTGTGTAGCTTCTGAATTCATTTATTTCCAATCTATCTTGGTTGCGCAACCAAGACAGGCAAAGGGAGGTAATAATAATTTTTCAAACTTGCGTTTCTAATGAATTCCATCTAAATACATAATTTTTTATGCAAATATTTTACAAATATATTACAATATGTCTAATATTTATACATTTCCTTAGGCAAAGTATGTTTATCAAATTTATACTTATGATAAAATAACTCTATCTTGGTTGGGCAACCAGGATAGGAAAATGAAATTTTAAAAATACCTCCAGTGAAAATCTAATTTGTATTAAGTGTTAAGTGAACATAAATGAGTGTAAATGATCAGATGCTAAAGTTTCGAACAAATCCGTTACATGGCCAAAATCTGATTATCCACCTTTAACTTGTCTATGTAGTCTTTAACATGACATCTTTGACAAAATGTTTAAAATTTTGCAGAAATCAAATTTGTAAGAGAAAATATCTCTCGCCAATTTGGCTTCTGAATATTGGACCTTCCGAAAACCGGAAACTTCTGAAAACCAAAAAAATTTCTTGGTCCCAATTTTTCTCCTATTTTCTATACAGACCATAAGAGTTAAACTTGTCCAAATCACTCCGTAATTCTACATACCAGAAACTTACAACAAGAGGGTCATGATGACCTTGGATCGCTCACCAGAGTAATATGTTTCAAATGTCAAACTGATGATTTTTAGAAATTTTTTGGAAAATTTTCCGATGTACAATCAAGTAACCCCTGGGGCGGGGCCAATTTTACCCCTGGGGTCATGATTTGAACAAAGTTTGCAGAAGTCTACTAGGCAATGTTACATATCGAATATCTAAGATCTAGGCCTTCTGGTTTATTTTAAGCAAATTTATGAAGATTTCCCTATGTACAATAAAGTAACCCCTGGGGCTGGGTCAATTTGACTCTGAGGGGGTCAAGATTTGAACAAATTTTGTAGAGGTCCACTAAGCAATGCTACATGTCGAATATCTAAGCTCTAGGCCTTCTGATTTATTTTTAGAAAATACTGAAGATTTTTCTATGTACAATCAAGTAACCCCATGGGGCGGGGCCAATTTGACCCCGGGGTCATGATTTGAAGAAATTTTGTAGAGGTCTACTAGGCAATACTACATGTCAAATATCTAAGACCTAGGCCTTCTGGTTTATTTTTAGAAGTTTTTTGAAGATTTTTCTATGTAAAATCAAGTGACCCCTGGGGTGGGGTCAATTTTGACCCTGGGGTCATGATTTGAACAAATGTTGTAGAGGTCCACTAGGCAATGCTACATGTGAAATATCTAAGCTCTAGGCATTCTGGTTTATTTTAAGAAAATTTTTGAAGATTTTCATATGTAAAATCAAGCGACCCCTAGGGCGGGGTCAATTTTGACCCCGGGGGGTCATGATTTGAACAACTTTAGTAGAGGTCCACTAGGCAATGCTACATGTCAAATATCTAAGCTCTAGGGCTTCTGCTTTTTGAGAAGAAGATTTTTTAAGGTTTTCCTATGTAAAACCAAGTGACCCCTGGGACGGGGTCAATTTTGACCCCAGGGGTCTGATTTGAATAAATTTTGTAGAGGTCCACTAGGCAATGCTACATGTGAAATATCTAAGACCTAGGCCTTCTGCTTTATTTTTAGAAATTTTTTGAAGATTTTCCTATGTAAAATCAAGTGACCCCTGGGGCGGGGTCAATTTTGACCCCGTGGTCATGATTTGAACAACTTTAGTAGAGGTCCATTAGGCAATGCTACATGTCAAATATCTAAGGTCTAGGGCTTCTGGTTTTCGAGAAGAAGATTTTTTAAGATTTTTTTATGTAAAATCAAGTGACCCCTGGGGCGGGGTCAATTTTGACCCCTGGGTCATGATTTGAACAAACTTGGTAGAGGTCCACTAGACAATGCTTCACACCAAATATCTAAGCTCTAGGGCTTCTGGTTTTTGAGAAGAAGATTTTTAAAGTTTTTCCTTTCGGTTGCCATGGCAACCAGAGTTCTGCATGGAATTCAATTCTTTGAACAATTTTTAGAGAAGACCATCCAAGGAACATCCCTGTGAAGTTTCATCAAAATTGGCCTGTTGGTTTAGGAGGAGATGTTGTTTAAAGGAAAGTGTGGACAGACGGACGGACGCCGGACGGACGGTGAGCGATCACAATAGCTCACCCTGAGCACTTTGTGCTCTGGTGAGCTAAAAATCAGACAATTCTTCTGGTCTCGAGTGCAGTTTTTGGAAGTTACACTGTATTTTGTCCATGATTAGTATATCAAAGATTCATTTGTTGTTAGTTTAAACATATTTTTATTCCGAAAAGCATGAAATATATAATTACAATACAACATTTCAGGAATTGGACAGAAAGCTATATTAGCTTACAGTTGTCCACTCCTTATTATTTGTTGTTGTTTTTATGTGCAATACAGTATAGTTCAAAGTAACAGACTCTGAACTGAGAAGCTGACAGCATATCAACTAGACCATTGCTCAATATACAGTAAAATAATACATTTCAATAACATTTGGTTTCTAACTAGACATTTCAAGTGCATATCTTACCGGTTTTAACTTGACGTGGAAGAGTTCTGTGTGGGGTTTACTCATGAAATACCAGAATCTCTCAGTCTGTGGAAAAATCTTGGCTTTTGTTTCTATGGCAAATCTCACAGGCTCCTGGATTCCAATAATGACTAGATCTATGGCAACTGTTAGAAATACTCGGGTATCTGTAATGTATTGTAAAAAAATCTTTAGTCTTAATCTTCAAACTAATTTTTCTTATTTAATTCCAATTGTATGTAAACAATCATTCTAGCATAAAACTGCTGTTCTTGTCAATTTTCGGGGTGTTTTAACAGGAGAGAAAACGTGTGTTAACAGAGAGATTCTCGCGCTTGCGTGCTGTTATAACACCTTTTTATATATGCGAGTTCCGTGGCAAAGCGTAAACGTCATTCGGCCCCAAAACGGATAATTCAGAACGAAATGACGTCAACGTAAAAAAAACAACTGGGACATTCCAGCGCATTTTCGTGGAAATTTAATGACGTTGAGTGACGTTGTATTCATTGATCAGTTTTTATGCGTGTTATGCTAGAATAGCGTTAGCGTATGTTCATTTCGTGTAATAACATTTGCAGAATCCCTCGTGATACGTTGGTACCCTCGCCCTAACGGGCTCGGGCACCAACCAATCCCTCGGGATTCTGCAGATGTTGTAACACGAAACAAGAGGACCATGATGGTCCTGAATCGCTCACCTCTTCCCACATGATCCAGTTTTGAGTATGACGTCGTTTTTTCTATTATTTGACATAGTGACCTAGTTTTTGAGCTCATGTGACCAAGTTTTGAACTTGACCTAGATATTATCAAGATAAAAATTCTGACCAATTTTCATGAAGATCCATTGACAAATATGGTCTCTAGAGAGGTCACAAGGTTTTTCTATTATTTTACCTATTGACCTAGTTTTTTAAGGCACGTGACCCAGTTTCAAACTTGACCTAGATATCATCAAGGTGAACATTCTGACCAATTTTCATGAAGATCCATTCAAGGGTATGGCCTCTAGAGAGGTCACAAGGTTTTTCTATTTCAAGACCTACTGACCTAGTTTTTGATCGCAGTTGACCCAGTTTCAAACTTGACCTAGATATCATCAAGATAAACATTCAGACCAACTTTCATACAGATCCCATGAAAAATATGGCCTCTAGAGAGGTCACAACGTTTTTTCATTATTTGACCTACTGACCTACTTTTTGATGGCACATGACCCACTTTCGAACTTGACCTAGATATCATCAAGATGAACATTCTGACCAATTTTTATGGAGATCAATTCACAAGTATGGCCTCTAGAGAGGTCACAAGGTTTTTCTATTTTTAGGCCTACTGACCTAGTTTTTGATGCACGTGACCCTGTTTCGAACTTGACCTAGATATCATCAAGATGAACATTCACACCAACTTTCATGAAGATCCATTGAAAAATATGGCCTTTAGAGAGGTCACAAGGTTTTTCTATTATTTGACCTACTGACCTAGTTTTTGATGGCACATGACCCACTTTCGAACTTGACCTAGATATCATCAAGATGAACATTCAGACCAACTTTCATACAGATCCCATGGAAAATATGGCCTCTAGAGAGGTCACAAGGTTTTTCTATTTTTAGACCTACTGACCTAGTTTTTAAACGCACGTGACCCAGTTTCGAACTTGACCTAGATATCATCAAGATGAACATTCAGACAAACTTTCTTACAGATCCCATGAAAAATATGGCCTTTAGAGAGGTCACAAGGTTTTTCTATTATTTGACCTACTGACCTAGTTTTTGACGGCACGTGACCCAGTTTCGAACTTGATCTAGATATAATCAAGGTGAACATTCTGACTAATTTTCATGAAGATCTTGTAAAATATATGGCCTCTAGAAAGGTCACAAGGTTTTTCTATTTTTAGACTTACTGACCTAGTTTTTGACTGCACATGACCCAGTTTCGAACTTGACCTAGATATCATCAAGGTGAACATTCTGACCAATTTTCATGAAGATCTTCTGAAATATTTTGCCTCTAGAGAGGTCACAAGGTTTTTCTATTTTTAGACCTCCTGACCTAATTTTTGAAGGCACATGACCCAGTTTTGAACTTGACCTAGATATCATCAAGGTGAACATTCTGTCCAATTTTCATGAAGATTTTATGAAATATATGGCCTCTAGAGAGGTCACAAGGTTTTTCTATTTTTAGACCAACTGACCTAGTTTTTGACCACACGTGACCCAGTTTCGAACTTGACCTAGAATTTACCAAGATGAACATTCTGACCCATTTTCATAAAGATCCCATGAAAAATGTGACCTCTAGAGTGGTCACAAGCAAAAGTTTACGGACGCACGGACGCACACACGGACGACGGACACTGCGCGATCACAAAAGCTCACCTTGTCACTTTGTGACAGGTGAGCTAAAAACATGCGTCATCCCTACAGCATATTCTGGCAATTTCAGAACATTTCATTTGATCTCAATTTTATGATTAATTTTTATATTTCATATTTTTATATTTTAGTTTTCATTTTGAAAATTTTCATTCCTAGAATTAAAACTAACCAGTAATCAGTACCTTTTGGTGTTTCAGTGTTAAGTACAGCAAAACTGCTCTCAGTGGGATCCCAGTGTCCAGTTATAGAATATACACTGTCCTCGCTGGCATACCCCATTGATGTCTGTTTAAAAAATGAACAAAATGTCCAAAAACCATACATGTAAATTACAGATTGTGCAAAATATTTACACAAATGTAATATTTAAGTGTTTCCACATGTATCCAATTTGAACAGGCACCCTAACAGGTTCAGTGTGCAAAGATAACTTCAGTAAGACTAGCAAACAGTAGGTGTAGGTCTGTTTTAATTTTGTATTATGTGCTCCAATAAAATAACAAAAAAAAATTATACTTTATATCTTCAAATAAAAATATCTTACAGCCCCTCTTACATAATATCTGTTTTTGCAAAATCATGACTTTATTTCACTGCAGCAAAATAGAGTAAAATAACTTTGCTTTTTTTTTCCCAAATAAAAAGTGTTATACAGTTATATCCAAATTAAAGTTCCAAATTAAAGTTGAAAAAACAATTTATCCATGGACTTAACACAATTCAAACTTTCATAAAACAGCCATAATGTAGAAATATTCCTATTATGTATTTCTCAAAATTATACAACAACACTACCAAAAATAACCTTTTTTCAACCTGCAAATTGACAGCCTGGGGAAACCTGTTTTCCGATCGCAGCGCCACCTATATTACACCCGAAATATGCGGGTGTTTGAAAAAGAACGATAACTTCTGAAAGTAATAATCCATTGCTAAAAATAGAAACGGAATTCTCACGGAAAAGAAAGATCAGAATCGTGTACTTCCGAAGGTTTCCGAACATTTCTGGGCCATAGACAAACACCAGTTTGTACCTCCCATAGCTTTTCCAGCAAGTTGTAATAACTTTTAAATATGTTAGTAAACTTAGTTTGCATCATAGCCATCAAGATGTTATATAAATGCAGACCTAGTGATCTATGAAAATTAACGAATTTTCCGGCAGCATTGCCTAGTTTTCGTTTCAAACAAGCGAATATATGATCACATGTTAATTAGGCTGATTATAGAAAATCGGTAATCAGTAGTGACATGGAAACTACTTCAGATTTCCCCAGGCATTGATAATATCAGAAACTCGATGAATGCCAATTAACACTAATTAGCGCAAATTAAGTCGGATCTTTAATGCATAGATATTATGTATTATTTCTTCTGACAAAGCACAAATATTATCAACGGCTTCCCAGGCTAGGAAGCAGCCATTTAAAGTGTATTAACAAATGCTGAACTATTTATTAGAGAAATTCCCATTTAAATGGACTAATTTCGAAAGTTTTTTGAGTTTAAGATGTAAAGCATAAAAGTTCATTTCATTCATGTTGGAATAAGCAGATCAATAAGGAAATTTGCCATTTTGTTTCATGTTACCCTGTAAACAAAATGGAGGCCAGTTTAATCACCTACTGAAATGTTCATAACTTCCTCATTTTTATCCCAATTTTAAGGATTTTTCACTATCTTACAGTCACTCTAAACAAGCTAATAGTCTTCTGAACAAGCGCGCTCGACTTTTCTCAGTGCTTGACTCTGAATAAGAGCTTTGCCAATAAAAAAAATTCAAAGTTAAAAAGGGACATAATTCTATCAAAATTTAAACCAGAGTTATGAGAATTGTGTCTCCTGGTAAAGACTTTGATAGTAAATAACTATTTTGAGTTTCAAGTCAAAAGCTTTAATAGTAACAGAGATATTTGACTTTATCGAATTTATTTTTAAAAAATTCTAAGTTAAAAAGGGGCATAATTCTGTCAAAATTCAAATCAGAGTTATGGGAATTGTGTCTCCTGGTGTATACTTTGATAGTAAATAACTATTTTAAGTTTCAAGTCAAAAGCTTTAATAGTAACAGAGATATTTGACTTTATCAAAAATTTTAACAAAAAATTCTAAGTTAAAAAGGGGCATAAATCTGTCAAACTTCAAATCAGAGATATAGGGATTGTTTCTCCTGGTGTAGACTTTGATGGTAAATAAGTATTTTAAGTTTCAAGTTAAAAGCTTTGATAGTAACAGAGATATTTGACTTTATCAAAGATTTTTTTTAAAAATTCCAAGTTAAAAAGGGGCATAATTCTGTCAAAATTCAATCAGAGGTTTCGGGATTGTTTCTTCTTGTGTAGATTTTGATGGTAAATAAGAATTTTAAGTTTCAAGTCAATAGCTTTGACAGTAACAGAGATATTTGACTTTATCAAAAACTTTAACCAAAAGTTCTAAGTTAAAAAGGGGCATAATTCTGTAAAAATTCAAACAGAGTTATGGGGATTGTTTCTCCTGGTGTAGACTTTGATAGTAAATACGTATTTTAAGTTTCAGGTCAATAGCTTTGATAGTAACAGAGATATTTGACTTTATCAAAAATTTTAACCAATGGCGACAGCGACGCCAGGGCGAGTGCAATAGCTCTACATTTTCTTCGAAAAGTCGAGCTAAAAAAATGGAGCAAACAAGCAAGCAAATATTTTTTTATTTCATTTTTTCTCAAATTTGACTTTTTTTTGGAGGCAAGTATATTTTTCCAAGAATAAGCAGGATATTTTTCATATTTTTAAGGTTTATTTAAATTATTCTAATGTCACTTTTCAAAGTAATACTACTTTGTAGTATACCTAGTGGTATATTTACAGGTAGTCTGTAACTATTTATAAATTTACACACTCTTTAGAGGTATGAATTTAAAGATTTTGTCCTCTAAATCACAGGTTCAAATTAACCGTCTTGCTTTATGGTATGCATAAGATCATTTGTGATTTTTTATCTAATTTTTACCTACACATTATGGCCATTACCAGTGATTTTTTTTGCGCCGATTTGACTCCGAAATTCGGCGTCTTCCCAATAGACAAAAATGGTCAAAATTCCCCAAAAAGGCTTAAAAATTCCCCAGAACGAGATGATTTTTCCCAATTAGATTGATTTCTTGTAAAAGTTGAACTAAAACGATGCAAATAATCATAAAAATTCCGACTCTAATTATGGTTTATTCGCAGAATTTTGTTGCCAATTCGAAGCACGTTGTTTACATAAAACAGGTCACGGCATAGTACGGCATTTAGTATGACTTCCATCACGGTCGCTAAACGCTTTTTCATGCGTCAAAATGAGTCTGGGAAAAAAAATGTTAGAAAATTACCTAAATTATCGAAAAATGTCGCATAATTCCAAATATTATAATAAGAAAATAAAACTGAAACACGCCATCGGTACTCCGGACATTCGAACATCTTTTGGTAAAGTTAAAGAGAAATCAAATTCAAATGAAATGTCAGGAAAGCAAAGTGATCTGTCCAAGAAATCTGAGTCCCCACAAAATGACCCTCAGAAATCAACAGAAGCTCATGGTGACCCTAAGCTATCTGAGCCATCAGATCCTGTGACATCAGAAAATAACCCGTCTGTCCTGTCTGTTCAACCTCAGTGCATATTTGAATGAAATAAATTTACCTTAAAATAAAACTTTTCAAAATGATTTCTTTATTAAGTTTTGTTAATTTTTCCCAATTTTGAAGTTTATCGCGCTAAAAATTCCCAATTTAAAAGGCATGGGCTGTTGCCAAAAAAAGTAAAAAAATCACTGATTACCAGTCTAAGTGAGCTGCTTCAAAATCTGATTTTGTAAACCTTTGAAAGAATAGAGAGTTCAAACCACCAAAAGAGGACCATATATTTAACAGGGTGACTCATTTTATGTTAAACTGTTGTGTTTAAATTCAATTTTCTGATCATTTAGCTATTACTGATTAAAAGCACAATAAAATATTCTGCACAGGAGAGCAAGTGAACGTTTTTTTCACCTAAAAGATGACATTTTTGAATTTGGCACTGCTTAATTATTTAAGCGCGCCATGAGAAAACCAAGATAGTGTTTGCGACCAGCATGGATACAGACCAGCCTGCTCATCCGCGCAGTCTGGTCAGGATCCATGCAGTTCGCTTTCAAAGCTTATAGCAATTAGAGAAACCGTTAGCAAACAGCATGGATCCTGACCAGACTGTGCGGATGTGCAGGCTGGTCCTGATCCATGCTGGTCGCAAATGCACTACGATGGATTTCTCATGGTGCAGCTCATTTAAAAGATCTAGCTGATAAGAGTTTACACTCTAAGAATGTTGCCTTTCCTTGTAAATATTTCAATATACCTTTTCAATTAGCGTCATGTCCCCATGTTTCACATTTCTTCCTGGACTGACCAGTAAACCAAAACACCTGAAAATATACAAATGCAACAAAATTCACATATTGTCATCACCTTCATTTCACCTTTTGGGTAATGGGGTCAGGGGGGAGGGGGTTAAATTTGAAACTCATGTAAAATTAAGTATTTAATAGGAGGGATTTTTTTTACCAAAAGCACTCTTTGCCAAAAGAATCATGAAACAAGAGGGCAATGTTGACACTATACTGCTCACCTGACACAATGGGTAAATGATTTCTTGTAAGAGAACACCTACATAATGCTATATGCCAACAATCTAAGCTCTAGGCCTTACAGCTTCAGATAAAATGATTTCTTCAAGCTTTTCATTATAAGTGACCCCTGGGCAATAACAATTTTGAATTTGAACAAATTGGTAAAAGACCACTACACAAAGCTACATGCCAAATATCGAACTCCATGGCACTGACACAGTACATTGCAATTTGACACACACAAGATTGCATAATTATGTGGACTGTATGTATACAAACTGTATGTATACAGTATAGTAACAAAAAACAAGTCCCATAACTATGCAGAACATTTATCTAAAAGAACGTAACATGCACCATGCACAACTAGAGTTGGTACTGATAACTTGTGTGAAGTTTCATGAAATTATGTGCAAGGGTTCGGAAGATTAGGCGCGCACAAGACTGCATATGCAGACTGTATGTACACAGTATGTTAAGAAAAAACAAAGTCCCATAACTCTGCAATTTTTGTTGTTGAAAGAACCTAACATGCCCCATGCACACCTACTGTTGTTACTGATCACTTGTGTGAAGTTTCATCAAATTGTGTCAAGGGGATCAGGGATCAGCCTAGGTCAAAATTTTAGGGAGAAGTGAGAAGTGACTTCTCCCTCCACAGAATTTAGGGAGAAGTTGAGAAATTTAAGGAGAAGCATCGGCATAGCATTCAGTTTCTTGCCTATATATATCCACTTTCTGTGGGTCTAGCTGTAACTTATAAACAGTAATTATTTAAGGAAATTGATTCTTGCATTATCATTTTCATGAATTTCTAAATAAAGTATAAACTTAGCTATGAAAAAGTCGAAATTTACATGTCTGAAATTCGTAAATTTAACAGGTGCACGATCAAAACGGCGTGAAAATTTTGATTAATGTTTCGATTCTCGTACTTTTATAATGCCCGATGTTTGCACTAACTTGTTCAGATTTATACATTTAATTTATTTATTTATTATTTTTTTCAAAAATAATACCAAACTCGTAGTTAATGGCAATCTTTTTACAATATTTTGTACGGCAGTTCTGACGTCCGCGAAATCATTTTTTATCCACAGTACCCGAGCCGTTCATTTACAGAAATTGACCATAATTATGGTAATTGAAATAATTTTTGAAGTAATCTTTAATAAAATGAAAGAATAATATACAATTGTTGAATAAAATCATGCTCTCGTTAAGTTTATCGGCTTTTTACACGCCGATTGAAAATTTTCAAAATGGCGGCAGCTTACAATATTATTGATTGACACTGTTAGATATTAACGCTACGACTGGCTGAAGTTTGACAGGCGAGTAGGTGGGGTTGACTATGGATTCATCGATAATTTAATCTAGAATATGCATCAAGTTTTGCAACTTTAAGTAAACAGATAACAACTCGCTGAAACACTCGGCGATTTGGATTTCGCCCGGAGGCGATAATTAGGCGAAGTGGCCGACTTTAAAGCGACGATATCGCTCAAATCGCCTTGTAGGCTGATCCCTGGGGATAAGAAGATATGGTGCGCACAAGATTGTGTCTATGTATATAGTATAGTAACAAAAAACAAAGTCCCATAACTCTGCAATTTTTTTTTCTGAAAGAACCTAACATGCCCCATGCACAACTACTGTTGTTACTGATCACTTGTGTGAAGTTTCATTAAATTCTGTCAAGGGGATGAGGAGAAATAGAGTGCACAAGATTGTGTCTATGTATATAGTATAGTAACAAAAAACAAAGTCCCGTAACTCTGCAATTTTTTTTTCTGAAAGAACCTAACATGCCCCATGCAAAACTACTGTTGTTACTGATCACTTGTGTGAAGTTTCATTAAATTCTGTCAAGGGGATGAGGAGAAATGGAGCGCACAAGATTGTGTCTATGTATATAGTATAGTAACAAAAAAGAAAGTCCCGTAACTCTGCAATTTTTTTTTCTGAAAGAACCTAACATGCCCCATGCACAACTACTGTTGTTACTGATCACTTGTGTGAAGTTTCATTAAATTCTGCCAAGGGGATGAGGCGAGATGGAGCGCACAAGATTGTGTCTACGGACAGACAGACAACCTGAAACGAGTATGCCCCCACTTACAACTTTGTTGTCGGGGGGTACAATAAACTCCTGGGCAGGACCAATTTTGACCCCAGGGACATGATTTAAATAAAAGAGGACCACATGAAAATGCTACACACCAAATATCTCAGCTCAGTACCTTGAGGTTTGAAGAAGGTTTTAAAGTTTTTTTTACATAAGGCTACGAAAAACAAGTGATCCCTTTGGCCAATTTGACCAGAAGGGCATGATTTGTAAATACTTGGTACAGGACCACTAGACAATGCTACAAACTAAATATCTAAGCCCTGGGCCAAATGGTTTTGGAGAAAAAGTTTTTCGTTCTGGATGCCATGGCAACCATAATTCTGTACGGAATAAAATTCATTACACAGCTTTAGTGGAGGACCATCTAAGGAACATCCAGGTCAAGTTTCATTAACTTCCATCAGATATTTTCAGAGGAGATGTGGCTTGAAAAAAGTGTGGATGGACGACATACGACAGAGAGTGATCACAATAGCTCACCACAAGTACTTTGTGCTCAGGTCAGGTTTGTATCTGCTTATGAATATCCTATTTGATAATACCAGAATGTATTGCAAAGAAGCATATCATTCAATATCATCTTCATAAAACACTGAAACATCTGCTTAAATGACTGATTTCACCACAAAATGAAGGAACATGCCAACTGTAATTTTTAACCCTTGACAAGGTTGCAAACACATGATGAACAACTGTACCTTTCAATTTTTAGCTCCTTTGAGCTAGTCTGTTGTACAGTTAAAGCGATTCTTTTATCCAGGTTACATCGTAACTTGAATACGTTTTTGTCTCGAGGGCACAGAGTAAATCCTCCTTTTCCATCCTCTTCCCTTATTTCAAGGTTCACAGTGAACACAAAATCCTGGTTAGATTCTGGTAAGGGTTTTGTCACAGACGATCTATTCTTTGGCACTCTACGGAATGTATTAGCAAAACAATACAGTATCTTAGCAACCTGAAAAAGAAACAACACACTTATCATAAATACATTATAGTTATAGCAGCAATAAAGTAAAAATTTATTTGAAAAATTTGTTTGCTTTACAAATCTTGTTTACTGGTGTAAACTTTGAAATCTTGTTTGAATCTCAGCTAGCGTGGAACCTTGAAATCTGATTTTTTTTTTTTTTTTTTTTTTTTTTTTGTTTGTTTTGGGTTTAACGCCGTTTTTCAACAGTATTTCAGTCATGTAACGGCAGGCAGTTAACCTAACCAGTGTTCCTGGATTCTGTACCAGTACAAACCTGTTCTCCGCAAGTAACTGGCAACTTCCCCACATGAATCAGAGGTGGAGGACTAATGATTTCAGACACAATGTCGTTTATCAAATAGTCACGGAGAACATACGCCCCGCCCGAGGATCGAACTCGCGACCCCGAGATCCGTAGACCAACGCTCTTACCTACTGAGCTAAGCGGGCGGGCTTTGAAATCTGAGGGCAGGAAGTTTGACATGAACGTGCAACTTACAGCTTTAGATTTGCAAGTTTGGCAAGAATGTGTAACTTACAGCTTCAGATTTTTAAAATTTGACATGAATATGTAACTTACAGCTTCAGATTTTTAAGTTTGACATGGATAGGTAGCTTAGCTTCAGATTTTTAAGTTTGACAAGAACAGGTAGCTTACAGCTTCAGATTTTCAAGTTTGACATGAATAGGTAATTTACAGCTTCAGCTTTTTAAATCTGACATGAATAGGTAACTTACAGCTTCAGATTTTTAAGTTTGACATGAACAGGTAGCTTACAGCTTCAGATTTTTCAGTTTGACATGGATATGTAACTTACAGCTTCAGGAAGATCACATCTAAACACATGGCACTGGAATATAGCTGAGTCAGCAGAATCACCGTGACTGAATGTAAATGCAAAACATCTCTTCTCATTGCTTTCCACTGGTCCCCGTGCACAGAACAAAATACGGTGTATCTTGTAACTGGAAATTTCTGTGTCGGTTCCAGGCTCTAACAGTCTGAAAAAATAAATTTCCACCCCATATTAATGCCACAATCAAAGCTAAACCTATTTCCAGTATTCCTTCCAAAAAACAACCTGTTTACATAAAACCTGATACATCAAACAAACCCAACTCGTGTCATAAGTCATGCTTTCGAAAAATATTGCATTCAAACATGCATGAAATACTGTTTAGTACTATAATGTAAGGAGTAAATATCTTATATGCCAAAATGTCAAAATATCACCGGTGTTCTATGTATACATGACTGGTGTTAGAATTATGTATGTATTCCTAGAAAGGCAAGATGTGGTGATAAAGGCAAAGTTTAGGCCTGAACTTAATAAATACAGACAGAAAAATGAAGTGAATTTTTGAATAATATCAGTGTGCTATGATAAATGACACCATTTCTGATCTGGCACAATGGTCAGTTAGGATTAATGACATTATTTCTTATCTGTCACAATGGTCACTTTGGATAAGTAACACTATTTCCTGATTTCTCACAATGGTCAGTTAAAATAAATGATATTACTTCTGATATGTCTTACGGGTAAGTTTAGATAACTGTCACTATTTCTGGTATGTTACAAGGGTTATTTGTGATAAAAGATACTTTTTCTGATGTGTCACAATTTGGATGAGCAACACTATCTCTGATATATCACTCAACAATGGTCAGTTAGGACAAATGACATTATTTCAGATATGTCACAATGGTCAGTTAATCTTTCCAAATGCACCTCTTAATCACAGTCATCTAGTACTAGAGATTCTCATATGCAACAAAATACAAAATATATGTGCATATAAAACTACAATGCTTGTTTAATAAACTGCATGTTGCACGGATTTGTGACAGAAAAAAAGTCCACATTCACTTTTGCAACAAAGTCATCCATCATAATAGTGTATCGGCATCATAGCAAATCTGACTCAAGTATTTGATACTGACTTGCAATAGAAACATGGGAAAAAATTCCAAGAGAACTTATAATATAATTTTATACTTAATGTTTATCTGATCTAGCTTGACAACTGACTTCCTGGCCTCAAAAACATTCTACATAAAAACTTGAATAAGATATTATCTTGGAACTCTGATTACCATATAGGCCTATGGGGCTCATGATTTGGACAAATTCAATGCCTAAGTTGGGATCTAGTTCCAACTTGACAGTTATTAAATTTTACCTAGACATCATAATACTACACAATGTATAAATCTAGTTCAGATTTAGTAGAGTTATAATATGTTTTTTTTTTATTACACATCAATTTCCATCCCCTTGCTCAACTGTCCATCTAAGGGTGGAAACATAATATGTCCAGTCAAAGACAGGCATACAAAAAACATACAAGCAAACAACACTGTCAAAAACTAAGCAAATTAAAAGAACAAAGCAATTAGATCAATATATATCATATTCAACAAAATAATCAAATAAACTTTGGTAGCAAATCAGAACATTTGTATGTTTGTTTCTGTGCCTGGGACAGAGACAGCAGTGGAGGTAAGACAAGCGATTAAAATATTTGCAAGAGGAGTGAAAAGGCCAACATGTGACTGTGTATACATGACTGGAAAAAGAAACAGACATATTCAGTATGATTAATCACGTGCTAACAACTCAAATGGACTGATGAACAGTACAACTATAAACTGTTAACTTGCAGATAATAGATTTCCTCTATCACAGAAGTTACTACTACTGGTAACAGTACTATGTTCGAATGTTTTTTGTTGAATATGACAAAGCAAGCAGGTCTTGGTTATATAATTTCCAACTAAAATATCAACATGCAAAATAACAAATTAATGAAATCACAACATAAAAACAATCATATCAATCAAACTAAACAAGGAGCTGCATTCAATAAACGCTCGATGCCCCCGGTAGCATCCTTGTCGATAGATTTTGCACCTAAGTCCAAAACGAGGTCAAGGTCAAGGTCAAACTGAGGTCAGGTGATGTTTAAAGATGAGGAATGGTCACAGGTTACATCTGCATTAGTACCAAGTCATTCTAGTAAGGGGTATTGATGCTAGACGAAACGGTCCCATTTGGTTAAACAAGAGATGGCCCATATAAAGCAACCTAAGTCCAAAATGAGGTCAAGGTCAAACTGAGGTCAGGTGATGTCTGAAGATGAGGAATGGTCATAGGTTACATCTGCATTAGTATCAAGTCATTCTAGTAAGGGGTATTGATGCTAGACGGAACGGTCCCATTTGGTTAACCAAGAGATGGCCCATACAAAGCAACCTACCGGTAAGTCCAAAACGAGGTCAAGGTCAAGGTCAAACTGAGGTCAGGTGATGTCTGAAGATGAGGAATGGTCACAGGTTACATCTGCATTAGTATCAAGTCATTCTAGTAAGGGGTATTGATGCTAGACGAGACGGTCCCATTTGGTTAACCTCTTACGGACGGATGAACGGACGAACGAACGGACAGGTCAATCACTATATGCCTCCCACATCAGTAGATGCCGGGGGCATAAAAAACACCAGGCAACAGTCAACATTCTTTAACTGAAATATGAAAAACATCAGACCATTTCTACTAATATTATTATTATTATTATACCAGATTTATATAGCGCCCTTTTCATGATAAACACGGTCAACATGTTCAAAGGCGCTTTACATATAGCAAATGCAGCCACACAGGGCGCGAACAACTAGAATTTTGACTTTTACTTTATGAAGTGTCTGCTACTTATTTTGATAATACATACATTAAAGAACTTTATTTTCTTTTGCTATAAATTTTCTGAATGTCTTATTATAGTAAAAGTACACTATAAATTAATGATGCAAAAATATAAAACTTCCATTCTTAAAACGTAACAATTACATTAAGTATCCATGCATATTTTAAACAAACCCAATGTTTATTCGTATTTCATGTTTAAATGAATGTTAATCAACCATGGTTCATTACTATACATGTGTGTGTATTATACTAGTATTAAGAGCTGTTTTCTTTCATTTCCATTTGATTATATTACCAAATATGTTACAATTCCAAACTAATAAATCTCTTATTTATAAGATGTTTACATCAACTGACAGCTAGACCAGGATATCAAGGTACCAAACGCTGCAAAACAAGCGTCTATGTTCCACCTACTGTGTCCAATCTAGCTCTCTGAACAATGTAACTTCAATGCACATAGATTTCATTGGTATTTGGGTAACACTCCATGTATATTGAGTCACTGAAGGAAATGCATGTATTCATAATTATTGTGACAAAAAAAAAAACATTCGAAAATAATTAAGTGCATGAACATCTATCAAAATGCATACAAAACTACAAATGAAACTGGTGGGTAAAGTAAACTAAGAAATACACACCTAACAAATCCTTCGGATTGACTGCAAGCAAAAATATAAAACACATTCTCACACAACAGTTCAAACTAATGCCTGAAAACTGAACTAGATACAGGGTCGACAAACTAAAATCTTGTGTACTCCACTTTTATGTTAAATAATTAACTGATTGTCTATCACCATTCATCTCCGGCTAGGGTAAATTCATAACAGGAATCTACCTTACTGGTGGTGAGCTATGGGTCAAACCAGTTTAATGCTTCATTTGAATCCAAAAAAAATTCTTCATTGTACAATTTTTATTAAGTTAAACATTTTGTGTATGTGTACTTAAAAAATTCAGCTATTAAAAGAGATAATATTATGATCAAAGTCGTATGCTTGATTTTTTTTTTTTGCTAGATATGAACAGAGTAATGTCAACATTGCATGACACATAACCCCGTGCTTAATAGAACAACAACGGGCTAACTCAAGAATAAAGTAATCAAACATAAAACTCCTAAGAATATGTGCCTGTTCATTTGATTTTGATACTATATACCCAGTTTCACAGTTGGATTGACAGATGGACAGTTTAAGCTCTGTATGTCTCTAGGGTCTTCTACACTCGGGGTTTAAAATGTTGGACCTCAAGCAAGTTTTCATAATAAAAGTCTATTGGAAAATCATATGTTTCATGACATTTTCGCAGATAAGAAAATTCCTACAATGTAAGTTGTTATGAAAATTCTTGCAACTATAAATTTAAATACATGTAGTAATAATTCTGTGCTGTTATATGGTGAAATAAAATGAACAGGCCTGACAGTCTGTGCTTAATATTTTTTTAGATATTTTCCCAGATATAAAAGTTGCTGACCTTTCCCTGACACAGAATAGTTTTCACTGACAAATTTATCGCATATTTTTCATGCAAATAATTACTAATTTTTTACAAAATACTAGGGATGGGAACGAATATTCGAATATCTGTCGAATATTCAAATATGAAAATCAAATTCGAATATTCGTAAATTGTTGTATTTTTTTTTTCATTGATTTTGGGCAATATGAGCATGCTAATTCTACAGAATAAAACCATGTCATGTTTGTTTATCGAGTATCAAAAGATGTCCAATTAACAAGAAAATAGCAATGCATAATTGGCAGGGGCCATCGTTACGGATTAACAGTTTGCAATAGGCGTCAATGTGTCAGATGCATGTCAAAAGATGTCCAATCAACAAGAAAATTGCAATGCATAATTACCTGGGGTCATCGCCACGGATTAACAGTTTGTATTAGGCGTAAATGTGATATCTTTTTATCTTTTGTTCATTTTTTTATTGGCGCCTGTTTTATGTAACAAGTTGTAGAATTGTTTTTCGAAAACAATACCAAACTTGTAGATATTGCCGATCTTTTCACAATATTTTGTACGACGTTTCAGACCATCCGCAGAATTGGTTTTCATCCGCAATCGGCCGTATTCGAATTAAATTTTGAAGTACTTTATAAGAAAATCAAGAAATAACATATGACTGATGCATAAGTTCATGTTGAAGGAGGTTTAAGTCTGCCTTACTTGCTTTTTACACGACGATTTTTACACGCCGACTGAAAATTTTCAAAATGGCGGCAGGCAATATGCGTTGGAAGAAATACATCTGATAGTATTAAAAGTCTTCAAGTATCAGACACAAATATACCCTGTGAATCCCATGTAAAATTGCTTGGAGTTGAAATTGACTCGCTGTTAAATTTTAAAGTTCATCTTTCAAATGTCTGCAATAAGGCAGCAAGACAAATAAATGTTTTAACAAGATTAAGCCGGTTCTTAAAAGAAGATACTAAAATTTTAATTTACAAATGTTTCATCAGATCAAATTTTAATTACTGTCCGTTAGTCTGGCATTTTTGCAGTAAAGAAAGTACAAATAAGTTAGAAAAACTTCAACATAGGGCTTTGAAAATTGTTTTTAATGATTATACATCTAGTTATGATTCTCTACTACGTAAAGTTGATATGCCAACCCTCCACATAGGTAGACTTAGACTCATTGCTTTGGAGGTTTTTAAAAGTTTAAATAAAATTTCCCCTTTATATATACAAGAACTTGTTTCAGTAAGATCATCAAATTATAATTTCAGATATACAAACACCAACAGTAAACACGACCACTTATGGTAAGAAGAGTTTTCGCTTTGAGGCCACACAAGTCTGGAACAGTCTTCCGAACGAAGTTAGATGTACTACGGATTACATGGAATTCAAGCGACTGATCCGGACTTGGAGTGGTCACAAGTGTGCTTGTTCTATGTGTGCCTGAATTATACCTAAAATGCTTAGTATTCTTTCTTTTGCTTTAACCCTGCTATGCATCCCTCCAGATTTTGATTCTGCTGCTTTTGATTTTGCTTAATCTTATTTAAGTTTAGTTTGTCTTGGCTGCATTGTTTCTTATTTATGTTTTTAGTTTGCCTTGACTGCATTTTTATCTTATTTCTGTTTAGTTTGTCTTAGCTGCATGCTCTAGCTAGTTATTTTTAGTTTTAGCTACTCTGCATATGTGATATATGTACTTCCGTTTGTTAAATAATACTATATGGTCATGTCTTATTTTCATCCTGAATGGTAGCTGCTGATCACTTAACCTAAATCTGTTTAGGAATTTTATTTAGCAAGTCCTGACTAAATTTTCTCTTTTTATAGAAGTATTTTTAGACTCCTTTTGACCAGCAGATACTACACAGGTCTTAGCTTTTGTATAATTTTTTATCTTCATTTTTTACTGTTTATATAAACTTGTATCTTTAGGAATTAAATTCTTAAGTAATTTATGTGTTTACCTCTATCAATATAATGTATTATATGTCTCTCAATTAAATTTTTAGGTTTGATGCTCAGGTTTTAATCTGAAGAACTTATCTTAATATGTCTTAATGATGCTTTTATTTACAGTTTGTTTGTTTGTATGTTATAGGATAATATGTTTATGTCGGATACAAGCTTCAAGCTTATGTTGTAACTTTTATATATAACCGACGTTAAATAAATATTATCGTATCTTATCTTATCTTATCTTAATACAACAGCACGTCACGTGTTTAAATGGGACGACCTGCTATTTTTAGATAAAATTATAATCGTTTTGGTTTTTTATATCATTTTGAAGCTAAAACACTGAATTAGTTAAATATGTTCATGATTATACTGACAGAATAGTGAAATAAAACGCTAGGATCAGCGGGTTTTGCTAGGTAGGATTGGGTTACCCAAAACAAACATTTTTTTGGCCTTATTACGTACGATGATCCACGCTTTAAACAAATGAATACGTTGTGTGCCAATCACTTAATAAGAATTTAAAGTTTCCATTAAAACAAACCGAATATTTGAATATATTCGAATATGGCAAACCGAATATTCGAATATTGATTTCAGTATTCGTTCCCATCCCTACAAAATACCTAATTTAATGTAAAGAGGTAAAATCTACAAGATGTAATTATGCTTTTGATGCTGATGATACTATGAAAATCTGTAAACAAATTCTTAAATGTAAACCAAGTCATCAGGGATTCCATTTGACCCGGAACCCCAGTCCAGACCTGTGAGATTTTCAAAAGACACTCTAAGGACCTGGCATGTTACTTGCTTGTGCTTCCATATTTTTCTTTGATTATCCTTTCTCTTATCATTCATTTCCTACAATAAAACTGTGTCCACGATTAACTTGTGTATTCTAAATAAACACTCGCAGTCACTGAAACACACATACACTAATGATATGCCTGACGTGATGTCTTGGGTTTTTAGGTCAAGTGGAACTTTGAGTCATTACTAATAACAAACAAACTTTTGAATGTAATTATTTTGCCTTTATCTGCTCCTACTGCCAGCAATAAAAGTTCCCTACAGGAAGGGACATTTGTCATTATGCTGCCACTGCATCCATATTCTTTTATTTTCAAATTTAATTGAAGAACCTGCATTTTCTCCAAATAACATACCATCTATAAGTCAGGTTTCATGGCAACAATTTCATAAAGGATCTATCTTTTGTGACTGATGAATGGAGAGAAAGACACATGAACAAATACAAAAAAAAGGACAAACTAAAAGGATAAAAGCTCTTGCAGTTTGAAAGTTATGACAGACCCTTCCATTTCTGACTGATAGGACCAGATGAACAAATGCAGAAAAATGAAACAATGTGCATGTTCTAAACATTATCTTCCACCCATTTACAAATTTCATTGGAAAAATCTTTTGCGCTCTAAGTTACCATACAATCCACTTATTTGTCAGATTTCAGACTATTTGTTGCAACAGCAACAAAATAAAAGGACATGCATATATCCTTCCCATTTATCAAGTTTCATGAACAATATTTTGCATATTTCAAGTTATCACAGGATCAAACTTTGCCATTTTAATTGTCATATTTTTGGATTTGTTGCCACAGCTACCACATTTTTTTGACATAGCAGCAAAACAAAAGAACTCTTATATTCTCAATACGGGAGACAATCAAAATCCCCTTGATCAAAATCCCCTACACTGAAAAATGACAGGGTGTTACAAAATCCCCTTCATACTTTTGCAGGGGGTATCATAATCCCCTCTGTGATTTTTACTTATTTCATCAAATTCAAATACGACTATATACAACTTAAAAGTCTATTGCATAAAGCACGTAAATACAATGCCTTTAGCAAACATAATATAATTTGGAGCACTGATATCTATATATCTATAATGTTAACCACAGAGGGGATTATGATACCCCCTGCAAATGTGTGAAGGGGATTTTGTAACACCCAGTCATTTTTCAGTGGAGGGGATTTTGATCAAGGGGATTTTGATATACACTCTCTCAATACATCGTATTGCCATCTACCTCTGTACCAGGTTTCAGAAAAAACATATTGAACTTTTTATGTTTAATATTGCAAAATCCCACTTTCTGACTGACTGAGATGGATTGAAGGCATCTGGTGAAACACTGGTGGAGACTTAAAAATTCCCTTATATCTCTCTGATATTAAAAATTGCTCTGTATATTTTCTGACCTTTATTTTTCTATTTCCATCACTATTCCCAGTCTCCTGGGAACCCTGTAATACAGACGTTTGCAAATGTCAAGCTGATGATATGCAAAAAAATAATTTCATGTGTCAATATTTCGATTCAGATATCTAGTCTTTTAAAGTAAGTGTTGTAGGTTTTATCAATTAAAACAACAGTTGTTTTTGTATGCTATTTATAGTATCATTCATCTTTCTGTACTCCATATCTAGTCATATTCCACCTTAAAAAGAGCAAAACTTGCAACCTTCACTTCTGATATATATCTTCCATTTTTCACCAGCTATTTATACCCAGCACAAACCCCTGCTTCATTAAAGGTTTGTGCACAGACAGTGCACAAATAAGTTGTTCATGATGTAAACTTTATAATATGATCAACACACATGCATTCATTCAGACAACACCTTAGATATAATTCACTATAGGTAAATCACACACACACAAACAAATGAGCCGTGCCATGAGAAAACCAACATAGTGGCTTTGCGACCAGCATGCTGTTCACCAACAGTTTCTCCAATTCCAATAGGCTTTAAAAGCGAACAGCATGGATCATGACCAGACTGCGCGGATGCGCAGGCTGGTCTGGATCCATGCTGGTCGCAAACCCACTATGTTGGTTTTCTCATGGCACGGCTCAAATGTAGAAAATGGAAATGAGGAAAAAGTGAAAATATGAAATGAGGAGAAATGAAAAATTACAGTACATAACAAGAGGACCATGATGGTCCTGAATCGCTCACCTATCTCCACATGACCCAGTGTTCAACTGAGTATGACATCGTTATTTCTATTATTTGACATAGTGACCTAGTTTTTGAGCACATGTGACCTAGATATCATCAAGATAAAAAATTCTGACCAATTTTCATGAAGATCCATTGAAAAACATGGCCTCTAGAGAGGTCACAAGGTTTTTCTATTATTTGACCTAATGACCTAGGTTTTGAAGGCACGTGACCCACTTTTAAACTTGACCTAGATATCATCAAGGTGAACATTCTCACCAATTTTCATGAAGATCTCGTGAAAAATATGGCCTCTAGAGAGGTCACAAGGTTTTTCTATTTTTCGACCTACTGACCTAGTTTTTGACCGCACATGACCCAGTTACGAACCTGACCTAGATATCATCAAGCTGAACATTCTCACCAATTTTCATGAAGATCCATTGAGAAATATGGCCTCTAGAGAGGTCACAAGGTTTTTTCTATTTTTAGACCTACTGACCTAGTTTTTGACCCCACGTGACCCAGTTTTGAACCTGACTTAGATATCATCAAGATGAACATTCTGACCAATATTCATGAAGATCTCATGAAAAATATGGCCTCTAGAGAGGTCACAAGGTTTTTCTATTTTTAGATCTACTGACCTAGTTTTTAACCCCACGTGACCCAGTTTCGAACTTGACCTAGATATCTTCAAGGTAAACATTCTGACCAATTTTCATGAAGATCCATTGAAAAATATCGCCCCTAGAGAGGTCACAAGGTTTTCCTATTTTTAGACCTACTGACCTAGTTTTTCACCGCACATGACCCAGTTTCGAACTTGTCCTAGATATCATCAAGGTGAACATTCTGACCAATTTTCATGAAGATCCATTGAGAAATATGGCCACTAGAGAGGTCACAAGGTTTTTCTATTTTTAGATCTACTGACCTAGTTTTTGACCCCACGTGACCCAGTTTCGAACTTGACCTAGATATCATCAAGATGAACATTCTGACCAACTTTCATAAAGATCCCATGAAAAATGTGACCTCTAGAGTGGTCACAAGCAAAAGTTTACGGACGCACGGACGCACGGACGGACGGACGGACGACGGACGACGGACACCGCGCGATCACAAAAGCTCACCTTGTCACTTTGTGACAGGTGAGCTAAAAATGGGAAAGTAATTAACTGTGACTAAAACAATGTGAGGAACAATTAATTGTTCTAAATGATTTATGTAACCTTTTATTTATACTATAAATTCAAAATCTAAATACATGTATCTATGTAAAACTATAGAAATTGTGTAACATTTCATTTTGGCAGCACCAAAATTTAGCTATTTTTTCAAAATTTATCATGAATGAAATAAAGCCATTTAATAATTTTTGTATTACACTAGTGTATTAAAGCTTTGACATTGTTCTAAAAATAAGAGATGTTGGATGAACTGACTTGGTCTATAATATGGAAAGAAAGAAATTGTGATGGTAACAAAAAGGATATTCATCTTTTACCAATACAGACAATGAGCGATCCAACCAGAGGGACAAAGTGAGTGAAAATCCATAGAACACAGAAAGAAATCCCAGTGTGTAGCATCAACAAATTTAATGTGAAGCAGTTTTTTTCTGGAATGACTCAGTATAGAGCATCTTAAGAAATTTCCAGTGCAACAACCAGGATTCGAGCAAACAATGTTTGAACTGATAGTCAAGCATGTTATCACTAGCCTACAGAGCCAGCAGAATGGATTACTGACAGTTTTATTTTGCTCAGTTTTGAATTTCCAGCAAACCTAAATTGTGCAATCTTGCAAAAATGACCAAAAATTATTTAAAGTTCCACTAGTTGTGGGCTGTATATAGCCACAAAAGACCTCTCTCTACAAGAACTGTCTGTTAGACAACAAATCTCGACTATTTGAATTGTTGTCCAAGAAGCAGGAATATTACCCTTAATTTTAGAATATCTATAGATTATCAATCCAGTATCTGCATTATTTTTGGAAATGCAAAACTTTAACCAGAAGATTTAAGTTCACATGGGACATAATTTGGCCAAAATGCATGTCAGAGTTATGGTTCTTGATGCTATCACCTAGTTTTATAATCCTGAATATAAAGTAAAGTTTCAATTCAATATCTGCATTTGATTTGGTGATAGTAATTTGCATGCAAAACTTTAACCAGGATTTTTTAAGTCCATAAGGAGGCATAATTTGCCCAAGATACATGTTGGTGTTATGGGACTCGACCCAGTGAGGTTGGTAATTGACCTATAAAAAAAAATTACAGAGCTATATGTCTTTAAGTTATAGCTATAATTGAATGCAAAACTTTAACCAGAATTTTTTTAAGTCCAAAAGGGGGCCTAACTTCCATTAACTTGATTTTCTAAGTCCAAAAGGGGGCATAATTTGGCTAAAATACATGTCAGAGTTATGGGACTTGACCCAGTGAGGTTGGTAACTAACCTAGAAAAAGAAAAAATAAGTTTCAAAGCTATATGGCATTGCCTTTCAATGACAGCCATATGTACTTGCACGCAAAACTAACCAGAATTTTCTAAGTCCAAAAGGGGGCATAATTTGCTGGTCAGAGTTATGGCTCTTGATGGTATCACCTAGTTTTATGACTCCAAAGACACATTAGAAGTTTCAATTCAATATCTGCATTAGTTTTGAAAATAGAAACTTGCATGTGAAACTTTAACCAGGATTTTCTAACTCCAAAGGGGGCATAATATGGTCAAAATACATGTCAAGAGTTATGAGACTTGACCCAGTGAGGTTGGTAATTGACCTCGAAAAAGGAGAAATAAGTTTCAAAGCTATATGCCTTTATATGATAGCCATATGTACTTGCATGCAAAACTTTAACCATGGTGTGACGCCAACGCCAGCACCAGGGTGAGTAGAATAGCTAGACTTTTATTCGAACAGTCAAGCTAAAATCGATTAAATTTTGTACCCCCATCAAACATGTAATATTTAAATTACATTAACCAGCTTAAATGTGAATTTTATGATAAAATACAATTTGGTGCTTTTCATTTCTATCCTTCAATGGAAGAAACATAGTGGTTTTCTGAAGTAGTGCTTGATGTTTCAGTAAGTAGTTTCCTAAATACGACTGATAAACAAGTTTCTCTTCCTAAATCTTAACTGAAATAACATGATCCTGCATTCAGTTTTCATGCCTTTGTTGGCAGTAAACAAATCTAATGGTTTTTCTCAATGTCTGAATGTTTTTTTGTTGTTGTTTTTTTTCATAACAGACCTGGACCATTAACATCTCCTTACTAAAACTGCTGCCAAAATGAAGAGTTATACAGTATCTGCTTTACACAAGCATGAAATATGAAAAAAGTTGTGACTAAAAGAATTGCCTACCTAACAGTTCCATCTGCTGTAGCTGGAACAGATAACACAATTGGAATGTCACCCTGGGACTGTTCATTCAGTACTGCCATATTGCGATAAATCTCCACCTCACTCCGCGGCGCATTTACTGTTGCACAACCAAGGTATGTCACACCATGGAACACAATACAGTCACCTGTTGGGGTCGTTGGCAGGGAAACAGATCCCACAGCTCCTGTCTCTGCCTCTGATCATACAAAAAAGTTATAATTACTTCTATTTATTCCGTTTGACAATTCACACTCAATAAAAACAGCTGCAAACAAATGGCATTACTTCTGTACATGAAAATTACTTGAAACACAATGGGCTGTGAGTGACTCTCTAAATATCTCATCCAACTTATACCTTCTAAAACATCCATCAAGTTAATGAGAGTTCTTTAAAATTTCCTTTCTAAATTTAGCTATGGAGGCCACTTAGTGTACCATGCAAAATCTTTAGAAAAAACTTGAAAAAGGTCAATATTTTAAAAGGATGCTACAGTCTATGTTTGGTGAAGATTCACAAAACTCTTCATGAGAAGAAGTCTTTTCAAGGGTTGTTTTCTAACTATAAGCATGGACAAGTGGAAATCTTTGAACAAACTCAAGAACGGTTTACCCAAGAATGCTAGTGTAAAACCAGGTTTAGTGAAGGCAAATTAAGCAGTTTTCTCACAGGGGTCAAGCAGAGCATAAGAACAAACTTGACCGAGGTCCATTATAAGGACAATGAGCTTGATGAGCAGCCACCAAGTACAGTATTTCATGAGAAGAAGTTGTATACAGGTTCTTCTGTTTTTTCAGTTCTGGCAGCCCTTAAAACAAGTCAAGCTGGATAATTCGAAAAAATTTGAAAGAGGTCCATACAAGGATGCTACAGAGAAAATTTAGCAAATATCCATCAAGAGGTCCATACGAAGAAGTTGACAACCCCTAAATGGGTCAAGTGGAGCCATTTGAACAAACTTAAGACCTACAACAACGGTGTTACAGACCAAGTCTGGTGGTGATACATTAGTTGTTTAAAAGTGTGTGTGTTTTTTTTTTCATTTTTAGTCAAGTCATACATGCCATATTCCATTATACAAAATCCAGGAGACTAGGGTCATTTTCGCGGGAGACTTGGCCAAAATTAAGGGAGGTTTTTTTCGAGTCGAAAAACAAAAAATCTGCACTTCCAAGGTTGCGAAAATATATGACAAATATGTGTTTGCGACATTTACTCAATATGTTTGCTGTAAAATGTTTAGAGACTCTAAGTTTTTTTTAAAGAAATGTACATTATAATTTCATTAATTTAGGTAATTGCACTCTTAAATTAGTTTCTTACATAAACTTTCGGCAGCGATAAGCATATGCTAATAATGCCCTTTGAGGTCGTACATGGTCGGATCGATCAGGTTGTGCACTGGCAATTTGAATAGGATCTGCACAAGTAAAAACATATAAACCCTTTCTTAATGCCACGGAGTCAAAATTTACAAACGCATTTCTAAAACGAAACTAAAACACTTCTTATCACTGGAAGTAAACATTGAAAAATAAACCAATCGTAATACGAGAACTGGTGGTTCCCTAAGTTCATTTAGGTCACACATGCGTCAGCTGGACTATAAATAATCATCCAATGAACAATCAGATTTTCCTAGGTCATTTTTACATACCTAGTATGTTTGTTGGTGGGTGTCTTTGAAGTCCTCTTTCAAAACAGAGGCCTTTCTGTGTATACCGGTTTCCTGTATATTGTTTAAGACGTTGACACGTACGTGTGTATTTGGATATTTCGCTTGAAATTAATTGAAATCTGTATAACAATTTTTATTTTTGAGAATGAATAAAAAATACAGGAGATTTGATTTTTTTTTACGGGAGCCCGGGAGTTGGGGTAAAATTATGGGAGATTTTGTCTCCCGCCGGGAGATATGGCATGTATGGTGAAAGTGTAGCCATTTGAACAAACTTAAAACCTACAAGGGTGTTACAGACCAAGTCTGGTGATAATACATAAAATGGTCCATTTGAAGATATTTTTTTTAAGGTTATTTTTTTTTTCATTTTTAGCTCTTGATGGCAGTCTTTAAGAGACGTAGTCCCTAAAAGGAGTTGAGCAGAACCACCTGAAATACAACAAACCTGAGAAAAGTCCACAGTAGGATGCGGAAGACCAATTTTGCTGTAATTTTAACCTGAAGTTTTGTAGAAGATATTTAAGTCATATGTCGATGCAGGATAATCAAAGACAGACCCACCGCCATCCACCTATATTAAAAGCTTATCCTGAAAGGTTCTGGTGAGCTAAAATTTATCTGCATATTTTCGAAACACAGCTGAAAATAATTTTTTGATTTATCTGCTTAATTCATCAGTCTGACTCAGAATACAAATCATAATATAAATATGCACTTTCTGAAATTCTACTTAATTTTTTTTAATGAATAATTATAATTATTCAGTAAAAAAAATTAAGTAGAATTTCAGAAAAAAAATATAAATATTTTTTCAAATGAAGTCCCCTCATATAAAGTCAAAGAAACTAAATATTACATGAACAATTGTATCCATTACCATTATTAGCTGATCCATTTGTATTTAACACATCGACTGATTGGCTACTTGGGATCACATGGCCAATCTCCTTATCAACTAGACTGTCATTCATACTTTTACCCACTGCTTGTTTCACTGCTTTTGACTGGTTCTCAGCACAAATTTCTGTGTTGATGTCATTTATGTCCCCTGTGATACGCAACTTCGGATCAGCATTCACAAGGACATATTCGTCTCCTGTAGATGAAGAGTCGAGAGAGCTACGACTAACAGCATCTTCCATCTTCAAGCTATCCAGCTGCAGACATCATTCATTCACTGAAACAATGAAATGTTTTTCCTATTAAAATGTTTTTCCTATTAAATTATAGAATTAAATGTAGACCATTCTGTTATATTATTCAGATTCTGAAACATCCTTAAAGTGGATAAAATGTGGCAGCACTCTTTCTCAGCGTCTGTATGTCGGCAAATAATAAGTTGATGTGATGTCTTTTGCTATACTTGAATGAAAATGTGCATTTTTTCATATTAGAATGTTGATTAAATCTGGACAGGTAATTCAAAATTTAGATCAAAAAATGCACCAGACCACCATTTCAAAATTTTCAAGGGGAAGACCCCCCTAACAGCAGCTGTTTACCCTCTCCAGTACCTATCCCCACTATGCACTTTGCGCCTTGCCAATGACGCCTTTGTTCTCAACTTGTGCTCCCATACACTCAAATATTTCGGGGTCCAGGCCTGTTCCACTGTAATGTATATACATGTACCATGAAGATGATACTAAAACTTATAATATTATGACATTTAAACCTACCGGTAGATTAACACTTGTAATGTGTTCCACTTTAAGGTGTGCTGATCCAGTAACAGCCAGTTTTATCAGATAACTAGAATGTGTCTGTAGGACACAGGGTGTGCCCCACTGGTACATTTGTCATAAACTAGGGCTGCTTTTGAGAAAAGCGCATGTTTCCCACAACTGCCTAATCATCTGAATAGTAGAAAAAGTACACTTCAGGAGTAAGTTTTAGGATGAATGCTTCAGTGTTTAGTGAGTCTAGGTGGACTAGGATGAATGGTTCAGTAATTTTTGGAGCAAGTTTCAGGATAAATGGTTCAGTATTTTTATGAGTCTAGGTGATTATGATATAGGTTTTTGGAGCAAGTTTTAGAATGAATGTTTCAGCATTTTTATGAGTCTAGGTGATTAGGATCAGTAATTATGGTCAAGGGCCATAATTCCAAAGAGCCTGGGTCGATTTGGCTAGTTATCGAACTTGGCTGAGGACTTATTGGCAAAAATATTTTGTTCAAGTTTGGTGAAGATCAGTTGAGAAATGTTCGACTTAGAGTGCGGACAAGCTTTGTGACAGACAGACAGACACAGAAAGGAGTAAATCAATATGTCTCCCACACCACTGTGTGGTGGGAGACATAATAAGGGGCAATAATTCAAATGCTTGCAGTCTTAAGGGGGTATCTAGCCCAAACAAACATTTTATATAAATGATTCATTAATCTAGGCCATATACTTTTTAGCTATGAGCATCACAAACAAAATATCCACTATTTTGGCTATTTCAAGGGCCATAACTCTGTAATTAGCTAAGTTGAAATCTCAAGAAGAATGAAAAGTGTGCATGTTCACATCATGATAAAGACTCATGCAAGATTTCATGAATTTACATCACATACTTTTGAGCTAAGCATGTCATTAGGTGAAAATATGCATTTTTCACTATTTCAAGGGCCATCTTTGAAAATAGGGGTTGAGCCAGATGAAATATAAAAGGAGCGCAAGTTTATATCACAATATTAAAGACTCATGCAAGTTTTCATCAATTTATATGAAATACTTGGTGAAAATGTGCATTTTTGAGTATTTCAGGGGCCATAACTCTATAAATAGGGGGCGGAGCCAGACCAAAAATTGGAGGTGTGCAAGTTCATATCATGATAAAGACTCATACAAGGTTTCATCAATTTATATGAAATACTCTTTGAGCTAGGTGGTCACAAGGTGAAAATGTGCATTTCTGACTATTTCAAGGGCCATAACTATAGAAATAGGGGGCCGAGCCAGACAAAAAATAGGAGGGGCGCAAGTTTATATCATGATTGAGACTCATGCAGTGCTTCATCAATTTATATTCAACACTCTTTGAGCTAGGTGCGTTAAAAACTTTTTTCGGACAGACGGATGCACAGATGGACAAGACCAAGTCTATAATTTATGCCCCCTCCACTCAGTATTGGGGGCACAAAAATTATTAAAACTTAAAACTGGCATTCATTAGCATCACTGTGATAATCTCTTGCCAACTGATTTACCTATAAGACTTCACACTATGTCATGTTCAAAAGTCAAGTGGCAAGGGGTTAGTCCAAATAATAGGTCGTTTTCGGGACAGCTTTATAACTTTTGACTGTTGATGTCCCTTCACATCCAAACTTATTCTGCATACATGTATTTCTGTTATGAAATCCGATTGGAATGTTTTCTGGTACAAGTACAATATATTAAATTTTGTAATGATTACATCTCTGATAATGAATTTACCTTGACATTAAACCATAAAATTGCCTCCCTGACACTTTTTGAATGCATATTTTTCATTTTGTTTCTGCAATTTAGTGTTATCGGCAGTCTGATGTTTTGAAAACAGTGTCAGGATAGATATCTCCTCGCACCCAGGCACTCGCTTGGTCGTTTTTGGGGCCGAATATGGGCCCCATTCCCCTCATAAAATAATGTTTTTTTCCCCTTTCTCAGAAGAAAATTCCACTGATAATAGGTTGTTTGACACAACTAGATATGAACTGTCTTTCAAGTTACATGTATATTATATTTCCTCTAAGGAAGGTTACTGCTGCAATATAGTTACATTTACTTAGAAATGATTGAAAACTATTAAGAAGTGTAAAAAGTAGTAACATATATATGGCTAAAAACTTCTCCTGACGAAGAATTCCTCTTTCTGAGGGTATGGGTACCTGTCCCCAAAAGTTGTCTTGTGCCCCGGCACCTGGTTTACATCATATTTCCGAAGATTTAAGTCTCTTACTTAAAATAATGTGTTAAATTCAACTTACCTGAAGTTTCTACATGAATATTTAAGTTTAATTTATGGAAGTTAGGGAAACAGATCCGTACCTGTAGAATCTGATTCTAGAGGTACCTTGTTTAAGAGTTTTTCTAGGGGTACGGACCTCCGTTTTTCTAGAGATTAAGGGTTATTTACATTTCAAATTTTGTTGAAAATGAAGTAACAAATAAGACTTCATCAGTATTCACCTTAAACTTGGATCTAAATAATTTACATATACCAACATTCACCTGACTGGTTACATTTTCTTTCCAAACGTAAATAACCCATTACCGAGGAACACCAAAGAAATCACAAGAACTCGAACTGGATTAAAGATTAAACAGATAATGTTAAATTACGTTCGTGAAAAAAACAACACATTTTTTAGTAATAATTAACCCTTAGGGTATTCATGTTTTCCACACATTTGGTAGCCAGGGTTTTTTTTACGAATGGGGGAAGGGGCCCCAGCCTGTTATTGGGGGAAGAAAATAGCGCGCGATGAGCAATTTTGGGGGATTTTTTCACTTGGGGGGGTAGGGGGGTTTTATGACTAGGGGAAGGGGCCCCAGCCTGTCATTGGGGGAAGAAAATAGCACGCGATGAGCAACTTTGGGAGATTTTTTCACTCGGGGGGCGGGGGGGAATTTACAATTATGCATAAGAAACACTTTAAACTATGTTTTTATTTTTATTACATATACTTACGTCTTTTGCCGATGAAAAAAGAAGTTTTTTTAACAATCCCCGTTTACCTCCGAAAATGACTCTGTTATTTTAGTTTTTTTACGCTTGGTATCGGAACCGATGATGTTGTAAAACAGTATCATAAAGCGTCAATATGAACTAACGGAGTAATCTCCCTTGCTTTGTTTACGATTTCGGAGGGGGGAATTTCGGACGTAGGGGAATTTCGGACTGCGGTAGGGGAAATCCTTGGATGTGTGGGAAATCCTCGGCTGGGGGACGAGGCCGATATTCAGCTGCTGCTATAGAATAAAAAAAAACCCTGGTAGCCGTTATGAGATACAAGGGACAATTTAACAAACAGTTTCTTCTACTTAATGTTGGTTAATTGTCAAACAATCAGTTCCGTGCCAATTATCATCTTTTTTATATCAGACTGTTAAATTATGCATAATAAACACTTTAAACTATATTTTTATTTTTATTACATATACTTACGTCTTTTGCCGATGAAAAAAGAAGTTTTTTTAACAATCCCCATTTACCTCCGAAAATGACTCTGATATTTTAGTTTTTTTACGCTTGGTATCGGAACCAATGATGTTGTAAAACAATATCATAAAGTGTCAATATGAACTAACGGAGTAATCTCCCTTGCTTTGTTTACGATTTCGGAGGGGGGAATTTCGGACGTAGGGGAATTTCGGACTGCGGCAGGGGAAATCCTTGGCTGTGGGGGAAATCCTCGGCTGGGGGACGAGGCCGATATTCGGCTGCTGCAATAGAATAAAAAAAAAACCTGGTAGCCGTTACGAGATACAAGGGACAATTTAACAAACAGTTTCTTTTACTTAATGTTGGTTAATTGTCAAACAATCAGTTCCGTGCCAATTATCATCTTTTTTATATCAGACTGTTAAATAACAAAATAAATAGGTGCATATTATTATGCCTAATTTATTTTTTTCTTCTGAATCTGAAATATAATTCATTCAAGGGTAAGATTCACTCAGAAATCTGTTGTGAACAATAAACTAATAGGCATGGAACAGTGTACCGTATAGCGGGTTTATTATGCGGATTTTAATTTCTGCTAAATCTGCGGGTTGAGGCTGTCACACAGAAATAAATTCCGCACATTTAAACTACCAGCAGAATTTTTTGACGCGGAAATGAACTTTGATATTTTGCATCATATAACGACCCGTTATCTTTATCTGCTGTCAAGTTATTCACACTGTATCGATTGTGGTTGATTGCTTTTGTTATTGTATTTAGGTTTTGAGAAAAAAGGTAAACGATCGGGTGAACGCTGGTATTTGCCGCCCCTGAATCATTCAGATCCAAATTTTAAATGAACACTGGTAATTTGTTATTTCATTTTCAACAAAATTTAAGATGTAAATAACCCTAAATCTCAGTATCCCTAGACACTTCCTTAATTTATTGCAGCATGTAAGTCTGACCAGTATTTCATGACTTTTTTTATTTTTTAATGTCTTCGTTTTCCTAACAGTAAAATGCAGATACCGGAAAGGCTCAGAGGGTTGACAACCATAAGATATTAGATCATAAAATAAGTCATCCCTATAAGCTAAATGAATAAGGCTAGAGTGGGGTATGGTTACTGGACCTCTTGACTCTGAGACTAGAAGTCCATGTACTGTATTACCAGTGTATATGCTGGAGAAAAGCTAGCTATAAGCCTATGAATAGTTATCATAAGGTTGCCGTTACTTCATTTTTTTGTAAAGATATTTTTGTAATTCAAATGAGTGCTTTAGGGTAATGCGGATAGCTAACTAATTTTTCCTGCATTCTAATTCAAAGAAACAGAATTTAGTAGTTTTTTTTTCAGTATATCAGACAGAAAACAGCTCTTCTTTTCAAAATATTTAGCATTTAATAGAAAATCAATATGATTTTTCTCTCCATGCTATTGTTTTATACATGTTACGTGCTGGTATAGGGTGTACAGGACAGCTTTGATCATTTTTTCCATTATTAGTTAAAATCCACACCTAAACAAATTTCCCAAGATTTTTTTACTATAAATCAGATTAATAATGTATTCTCTTTTTAAAAACATTCAGCTTTTTAAACTTCTATCAAATGCTTTTCTTAGGAATGGTGGACAAAATATTGCCATCAGTGGTACCAATTTGAAACTTGTGTGTATAACTCGTGTTCAAATTATGTTGCATGGATTATTTTATGCCAGGTCAAAAGAAAAATGGATTAGAAACATTTTAAAGTAAAAGGTGAGTTCACTGCATTTTATTTGATGAAATTATAGCATGACAGACTTCTGGCACGACTCCTGGTTATAGGTTTCAGTACGGGATTCATTTCAGCTCAGAGATACAGTATGTAACAGCATATGAACATCTTCGAGCTGAATTTTTTTTTACTTGTAGCTTACTTACTTTTGTTAACCTACACTTGTTATATAGTCCGTTAAAAAAAGCTCATCAGAGCTTATGTTACTTGTAAATGTCTTGCCGACTCAAAATAAATCTTATCTTAGCGAAATACCATACCCTAAGCACTGTGGCTCTCACTCAGGTTGATACTCTATCACTCAGTAAAATATCTAGTCATATATTAGACCTGATAAACAAATAAAAACAAAATTAGTGACCTTATGCATAGACATTAAAGAGAAATGACAGATGTACGCATAAAATTTGGCAGTATTGTCAGCGGTGTACCCCACCCACCAAAATTTAACGGCTGTCAAAATGTGACAGCAAGAGTTTTTGGAAACTAAGGAAGCTTCTAAATCGAACTCTAATTTATATGTAATAATTAATGAAAATATGAGGAAACTTACACATGACAATCATAAGTAGATGTTTTAAGAGCCGTATTTATAGCGATTTAAAGTATTTTTCCCCGATCTGTGTACATGGGGTCGCTGCAATCGGTAATGACGTCATTTTCGCGGAATGATCCGAAGAGGATTTCGGTTGTTTCCGTAATGAGGAAAAAATCTAAAATGTAATTTTTTAGAAGATTCATAAACTGTGCAAACATAATTTTATATATCTTTGAAGAAAAAAATCTCTCCTATAACATTAATTCAATGAAATAGACTTTTTGATGAAATGATCTCATGACGTTTTAGCCCGTCTCCAGCAGATCCGCGTGTTGCAGAAGCTGCTCATATAAAAGTGGAAGCGTTCTGTGAAACGGGTAACTGTTGTGAAAGATTCTTTGACGTCTGTGCACAACTTCTATTTCTACAAAATGGTAAGTTTATGAATACGACGAAATAAGATAATTTCATTTAAAAAGGAACAATTCATAATGTAGATCTATTCCGCATAGATTTCTATATAAGTTTCAACGGCGGGAAAATTAATTTTATGCCAGTTCAAGCAGTTGGCACATCTCTTTAAACCGGAATCGCCTGTCTCTGAAATGTGAATTGGGACTTTGGCTTACAGTTTGCTACATGCCATTTGACGATTGATAACCATAAATTAGCATATTGCGAGTTTGGACATAGGTTCTAGATTTCATATGCAAATTTAAAGCAAAGATAAAATTTTTAGTTTTGGGAAAAAAATTGGATCTTAATTTGGTAATTTCTGCAAAACAAGGAGTCTTACCCTAAGCACAGACCTCCTATGACATGACAAATATTTTTTACATTTACTGTGAAATAAAAATGTTGAATAATGGAATGTTAAGAAGGTAAAATGAGCATGTATGCTAGTCCTAAATATAAGACCCAACTTAACTCTTATTAGTTCTGGCTAGCATAACTTAATTGACACTGTTTTGATTTTCTGATGGTCACGTCTAGAGATCTGTAACGGCATATAAAAATCTCTGAGCTGAAATTTTTTGAATCTATTTAATATGTAGTTATAGATCTATGCAATAATTTGCCTTAATGTCATGTAAAAGCGATACTTACCATATCATGGAAAATCACAGTCTGAAGATCATGGAAATTGAGTAACAGAATTCTGTATGAATCCTGTATACAAATAAAGTCATAAAAAGTATGCTGCTGGCAACAAGATGCTGTCAAGCTTCAGCTTTGTCAATAAAACAAGTGCTGAGAAACAGGCCACCGCGATAAAGTCCCAGGATTCGGTTAGGTAAGTGAATGCCGATGAATTAAACATCCTCTGACCAAGCCTGGTTATAAAACATTGGATAAAACACTGAACACAAGTGAAGCTGGTACTGACCTACCGAAATCTGAAGGTTTTACTGACCCTTTGTCTTAAAGAGTTTTTTGTGACTTTCTTTGTGCAATTTAGTAGACACTTTCAAGAGACAAAAAACAGAAAAATTGACTTGTATTTGTAATGTGACATACAATGCTGAATTAAATTTCATATAATGGTAAAACTTATTTTTGAAATTTCCCAATTTTCAGGTTTTAAGCGCCATTTTTCCCAACTGAATGGGCCCCTGGTCCACAGGTTTGAAATGGTAAAAAAAATCCCTGGCCGCAGAAACCTTAGGCCATAATTAAAAAATTGTTTGCAGTGCTCCGACCCAGATTTTTAGGAGTGGGTAGGTAGGTAGGGATTTTTTTTTTTTTTGTGAAGTCAATGTACTGGTTGGGAACCATTTTCCGGACACATTTTCATATTTCGGCTTCATTATTCCCTAAAAAAGATATTTGACACAAATGAAGCCCATACTGCACATACTTCAGCTCCTTCCACATCCGATGTAATCAGCATCGCGTTGTGACGTAAAATATGGGTTCCATGGGCCCTCATATGGGGTCACTAAAATGAGTTATTTTTCCCGTCAGGTAAACCAGTTTCCGGACAAATATTTTGACGGTGTTTTGTTGTTAATTTGATATCAAAATAAGTAATTAAACTATTTCTACACATTTCTTTATCATTCAACTCTTCAAAATTACACATGAAACATAACCCGACTTTCAATAGCAGCTATGAAAGCAAACCGAGGTTGACTATAAAAAACTCGAATTTCGTCTTATACGAATTCTTGCTAATTCCAATAGATATAGAATAAAATTAGTGCAAAAATCGACAGCCCTGCATCTTACGTAACTTTTAGCGTGAAATTAAAAGTAGAACATGTTATCAGCAGACAATCATTATGTAGTTTGAATATTTCTTCCCCACTTGATACCTCGGCCTGTGTGAACTACTGCGCATGCGCAGTGCTATCTTCATGCCCCGTTAAGACAGAAAGTTGTTTTGTAAACGCAGGTGAGTTATCATCAAAAACCCAAACATTACATAGCCTTATAAAATAGTGGTTTGTTGTAGACATAAAGACTAAACATCTAAATGATCTAGAGGAAACAATTCCATGAATAACAACGAAATAAAGCGGATATTACACGTGTCCGGAAACTGGTCCTGTCCGGAAAATGGTCCCCAACCAGTACACAAATTTTCTCAGCAGACATTATTCATGAATTTCAGAGAATAAGAACATACATGGCAGACAAATTCTACCAGGAATTTCACAGAGCACAAACTTGCATGTAGACATTTGGACACTCCGAACCCTCATTCCTTGAAACCTTTTACAGGACAGTTGTTCTGACTTCATGCAGATGCTGTCAGACCCTTAGTGTATGAAATAATGGCCTTTAATTGTTGCATTTTGGTCTAAGTTTTGAGCAATCTGGATACAGGCCTAAGCTGCCCAACCTGTTTTTGGTGAGATGGGGGTGGGGAAGGTAGGCAAAGAAGAATGTTTGCTGCCATCCCCCTGGAAATGTTAAAAATATATTAATGAAATTGTGGCCTCTGTTAAATGAAATAGCGGCCTCAGTAACAGTTTTTGACAGGAATGAAATAGTGGCCTCTGTTACTTCTTTTGACAGGAATGAAAGGGCGGCCTATGCTACCTCTATGAATGAAATAGTGGCCTTTTTTGATGAAAGAAATGAAATGCCGATTATCAGGGGTGGTATAGTACGTCATCAACAGGTGCGCGCAACACTTCCCGATGCGGCTTTTTTATGTCAAAACATCTCGATTCGGTGAGTATACTTGCGATTATTTCATTGGTAACGAATAGATTTGGAAATGAAATATAGTCTAAAGTACCCGCATATGTCTCTAGTTTATCACTGACGTTTGCATTTTTAAAGAAAGTCTTGCGTTTAAGAGAACATTCGAGCACAATGCACTTCATGGAAACACTTGCCCATTCACCACACCATATTATATCGCATAAAAAGAGTTTTCATGCATTTCTAATGACTAAATGCCTTGACGGGTGTTCTTTTATGGCAAACAGAGGTCAGTGATACCTTAATTAATTATTGGAATCTATAGTTTCAAAGACATCAGTAATATAAAATTTCACCTTCCCGGTTCACCAGGTAAAACGATGCACTTCCCGCCTCACCGCCCGTGTGGCATCGTGTTTGACTTAATTATATGTAGCCTTTCAATTTATTTTGACACATGGTACTTCGGTTGCCATACCAGCAAAACTAGTATTTAGCAATGAACGTTTATGTCAGTAAAAACAGTGTTTAATTTACTTTCAAGGGCTATATTATGACAGATTTACTCTTTCTTTTTCAGATCACAACAGAAACACACGAGATGTTCTGTTTATCAGAATTAAATTATGAAGCTAAACACTTTGGATTCAGCAGTATGATATCCGTAGACAGATGAACATAAACTGCATGTAGTAATTCATGCATTTCTCTGGAATAAAATGACACGTCAAAAAAATTAGAATTGTAGAAAGAACAATACCCACTTGTTGTGGATGTTTGTGAAAAAGTCAGAAATGAAGACCACAAAAGTAGTCGTTGTTGGAGGTTCACTCACTGGCAATATGTGCAGACACCGTTTAAAACAGCTCACTGTTACGTGTGACCACTACCGTATATACTGAGCCATGGACAGCTTTTGTAGACGGAATTTAATGTGATTTTGCGTGACTTCAAACAATTGTGATTTTTTATTGAAACATGTTTTGTTTTATCTGTCTGTGTTGAAGTCACAGAGTCTTGTCAGTGCCTCGCCTTTCTTCTAAATAACATTTGACAGATTTTGATGAAAGGCAACAGCAGTATTAAACTTTGTATGAAATGTAGTTGACACTAATGCTCATAACGGGTAAAACACAACAA
The DNA here is from genome assembly GCF_021730395.1 of Mercenaria mercenaria. Classification (NCBI taxonomy): domain Eukaryota; kingdom Metazoa; phylum Mollusca; class Bivalvia; order Venerida; family Veneridae; genus Mercenaria; species Mercenaria mercenaria. The sequence goes on along the minus strand of NC_069375.1, from coordinate 16,999,710 downwards.
TGTAAATATTCTTGTTATCTCTACGTTTCGGTCAATAAACGTTCACAGATTATACTACATTGCCACTTTATCAATTTGTGTGTGTTTTTAATGAATTTTCTGAGTTATAATTAGTGTAGTTGCGCAAAACCTGAACATTTTCCAGTTTAATGGTTTCAAGAGTTATTATATTCTGATTTTTGTTGATTTTGAAGTTTAGGCAGTGCATCTCCACTTCATGTCTTTCTGTCGTGTCTGAATATTTCCAGTTGTTGAGAATATGTGACATAAAGATGTACACTACTTCTTGATCGAAGAAAATTAAAGCATACAATGTGGAAAGAATTTGTCAGATATGCGATCTTAATGAAACTTAAGGTGAATTTCATTTTTTAAATGTTGAGTTATAAAGAATTACGTCCAAAGTTAATGAAATGTTATCATTATACTCGTATTTATTAGTGTGTATAAAATTTAGAATTGCTACAATCAAGTAACAAATCTACTTTCGATGATTTGTGTAAATATATAACATAAGCTGATATAAAGGAAGATGTTGCTATGTCTTGAAAGTGTATGTGCGTATGTTTATGTCACAACGGCTTCCACTGTGTAAGGGTTTAAATAAAAAATCAGTAAAATTTCCTATTTTAAATAGTCTTTTATACAACAACATTTTCAACAACTAAACAGTTTAAGAAAAGCAAAATGATTTACATTGCAAGTAAAATTGTTCTACCACTGTTCAAGCTCACTTCAAGTTTAAACATGTAATTGGGTGCATTAAGATTTGCAAGCAAAATCTGGACATTAGTCAAATGTTAAATCCTGAACCGCATTTTAGTGTAGATTCAATCGATGTCCCATTCTACTACGTGGTAATTATAATTCGGTTGCAGTCACTCTTGGTCTTTCCCTGCGCACATCTAAAACTCCTTAATAAGAACATTTCATTGGCGCGATACAGTAATTTCTCATTTTTCCCGAGCAATTGTGATGATCACGTGGCCCTGAAACGTTAAACAGAATTAAATAGTAGCATCTCATTAAAAACTAAACTGCATTGGTGCGACTTTATACCTTTAAAAATATATTAAAAGGTTGCTCCTTTAAAAAACAGCACATGATAATTATTTAACTATATAATTTTGCTTTACTTAGCATATTATCAATGCATATTCTTATTTGTCTCATCGAGTCTGGCCTTGAACTCAAGTTCGGAATCAAAGCCATCATACTCGACTATTTTCGATGAAACGCCATATATAGTTATCATGAAAAAATACTTAGAGTAACAAGTTAACTAATGGTTTCCAAAATACTTTCTATTTATATTATCATGTGTCGAAGTGCCTATCTAACTATACCCCTTATTAAGGTTTAACTACTGTAACATTATTGAAATTAAATCAGTTATTTATATCCATACCTTCAAACAGCAACCGACATAGTCGTGACAAGGTTTGGTACGGAGACCTAGTTGAGCGTTGAAATCCTTGTCTAGGGTAATTCCGTTAGAGGATGTTCTCCACTTCTCAAATATTATGTCGTACAGCTTTTGGAAAATATAATATGTCAATCATGTCTTGCATGCCGATCACTCAGCAATCCTTTTGAACATATATTGACAATTCCACTGATGCAGACTAGAAGTTTTTCATCTTTCATGTACCTAAAATAACAAATATAAGGACATGATAGAACATAATTATATCATACATATGCACGTTTATAGTATACAACATATGTTCAAGATATGCCTCATTCTTTCAATACTATCTTCAAATGCTTAAATGATGTTTACGGACCATCTAGTGCAAGCACTCTAACAATTAGTTATCCGAATTAATAGAACTTCCAGGCAAGCGTGATCACATTTACATGAGCACCAGCCCGATGTTAGTCATGCTGGAAATTGGTGAGCCGGGAAGGACATCAATTCAGTTGGTGAACCGGGAAGGCAAAATTTTAGTTTACTGATTTTTCGGAAAGTTTAGATTCCAATGACTAATCAAGGTTCCACTGACATCTGTTTACCATAAAAGAACATCCGTCAATGCTTGGATTTATCAGAAATGCATGTAAACTCTTGTTATGCGACATAATATGGTGTGGTGAATAGGGAAGTGTTTCCATGAAGTGCATTGTGCAAGAATGTTCTCTTAAACGGAAGGCTTTCTTGAAAAATGCAAACGTAAATGATAAACTAGACGCATGTGCGGGTACTTTAGGCTATATGTCATTTCCGAATCTATTAGTTATCAATGTAATAATCGCAAGTTTACTCACCGAATCGAGATGTTTTGACACAAAAAAGCCGCACCAGGAAGTGTTGCGCGCACCTGTTGATGACATACTATACCACCCCTGATTATGGTGCCCTCTGTTACATCTTTTGGTAGGAATGAAAATAATAGTGGCATCTGTTATATCTTTTGATAAGAATGAAATGATGGCAACTTACATTTTTGTCTAAATTTTGCCTGCACTGATATTTATCTGGACACAGGAAATGTTGTTGCATATAAAATCCACATTACAGTCCAAAATTTGGCTGTAGGTGTAGAAGATTGAATTCCAGAATATTTTTAAAATACAAGTTTGAAATGGTGGGTTCTGATACATGTTCAACTTTGTTAGATAAAGGTAACTTCTTGGGCAACTTTGGGCAGGGGAGCAGCATAATATAATTAGGCCTCCCAACCCCTCCACCCCCCAACCTTTTGAATACAGATCTGTGTAGAAGAGGGTGATTGTGACCAGCTGTGGAGCTTCTCATGCTTAATTTTCAGTCTCCATTTTAGTGAAAATTAAGGCTTTAAAATTGAAAGGCTTCACTTTTAAACACAAGCTGAAGTATGTCAAATTATGATTTAGTTCCTCTAAGTAAGGAACAAGAAACGAAGTTCACAGCACTTAAATTGCAAATCCATAAACCATCTAAGTCCTTTTAAATAAGTATTAGGTAATACAAAAATTGTACTTGTAGAATTAGGTCAAATTACATCACACCCATCACAACATTTAGCTGTCAAACTGCTTCCTTTCATCTTATATCAAAGGCCAAATGCCGGTTCGCATCTTTCCTTTGAACTTAGCCGACAAGTGCCACTGTATTTTTCAAGATGTTTATGCAATTTTGTCACCAAATGTGTCGGATAAAACTGGGATTTAAAAGTGAAATCATGTTTGCAAGGAAAGGAAAATTAGGATTTACACAAAAAAATTGAGGTATGTGGCTTTAGTACGTGTTCGAACAAGGTCTCAATTAAAGGTGCAAAATAAAGACAAATGAATAGACATAAATCTTAAAAAAACATTTTGAAATATAGTACTAAACATTACGATAGCCGTGCAATATTCCCTTGAAATCAACACATGTACAGAGAAACAAATTATTGTTTCTGTATTTTCTTAGACTGACATGGGGGGTCATTTTGTCCTACTTTCGTGTTTATCGCTTTTCCGTAATCGGTCGGAAATTCTTCGGGATCACGTGATTTTAAAATTGTTTCAAACGAATATCCATTTAAGACGCGCAACAAAATAACTGTATTTCCATGATGGTAATTATGCACGACTTGCACGAAAAATATGAGATGTACAAAATTTAAATTTAAAATTGACAGTGACATATATTAGGCCAAGACAATGTGTTTAATGTCTAAAATCTTATTAAATTAATGTAGCCATGTGTACATAAATAAGTGTACATGTATTTAGGTAAATTTCAATCATACTTTGTTTCTGCAGTGTAAGACAGTTACTCATTTATATTCTTAAAATTATACTGAAAAGAGATTAACTGAAAAAGTTTACAGACGAAGTTGTAAAAACACTTTTATTCGGGAAGGGCCTGAATTGTCCTTATGAAAACTTGTAGTACAGCTGTATATTACCTGTATTATAAGAATGATTTTCATGAAGTTTTTGTGAGTTACAAAATTGTTTAATTCCATGTGCTAAGTTTGTAAAAATCACGTTATCGTTTGGGCATATGATATATTTTGCATCTATTTATAAATTATAGCCTCGTTTCGGAGGATTCTTCCAAAAAAGTCGGAAGATGCTCGACGGGTTCGTAAGCAGTCGGAAAGCATACTTTCGGTTTGACATAGGCAACATTTTTTGTTTATTTGTTAGTTATTCTTGAACATATTCATGACTATTTGGTCAGAACCGATGCAGTGGGCCATATTTTCAGTAAATAGGAAGTCTCAGCTACAAACTCCAGGGATCACTTTTGGCAGATACTATTATGAGATTAATTCCCATTTGCCTTGAATCAATGAGATTTTTGACAAAATGAATGGGATTTTTTCTTTTTATAATGGGATTTTACATCAGCAGACAGCTTTTATTACACTGAAAAACAAACATCTGTTTATTTGTAAGAACAATTAAATGTAAATAAACAAAACATATCCTTTCAGAGACACCTTTTACAACTCTAAAATTCAGTGCCAGGAATTGCTGAATAGGTTGATGCAAGTTGTAACCAAGTCTTGGGTCCACATGCATTTTTCCCCTAATGCTTTTACTTCAAAGCTGCTTTGTCAAAGTTGAAGTTCAGTTATGTTTTAATCTTTCTGGACTTGATACACTTCCATTAGGTCAAAACAATTTTAAAGTCAAACTTATTTATGACCCTACCCCTGGATGATGAATACGTTCACAGGAGCCTGAAATTCTATCCAAAAGCCACGAAAAGTCTGTATATGAAAAAAGACCCCCCTTCTATATAATAAAAAACTAGTACATAGAAGGGTGGGGGGGGGGTCTTTTTTCATATACAGACTTTTCGTGATTTTTGGATAGAATTTCAGGCTCCTGTGATACGTTGTAGGGCCTCTCGGCATAAGCACGCCATTTCGTTTGGAAATTCGGGCGTTCAGCGTTTTTTATGAAAGAGGCTGCGCTTTTGGTGCGTGGCATTCCCTGTTTGATATTTTTCTTTGTTTTTTTTTCACCGGAGGTTTCTCCACCATCTTGTTATTCTCATCGCTATTCATCCGCGCGAATGGAGGCAGAAAGTTTGTCCTTCCAAATGCTTAAATTTCTGTTTCAATGGTATTTTGAAACATCGCGAAAACAGATTATTTTTGTCTGGTAGTCATAATTATCGGACGCTCTATGGAGATAAAAGCAAAATTCAAGCGCCTAAATGAACGTCGTACGAAAATTAAGTAACGGCAAGACCGCATTTCAGCGAAAAGTTGCAATTTCGGCAAAAGATCTACGGCCACGCAGATGCGATTTTTAAGCGCATTTGAGCAAAATTTATGCGATTTTCACCAAAATAATGCGAGAATATCGCGAAATCGCGGCCAAAAGTAATCCCTGAAACTCTGGTTTTCATATAATACTCGTTCGGGTTTTAGTAATGGACCTTTAAGGTAACTTGACAGGGACAACCAAGATGGCGTCATGAAATTAGGGTTGGTCACATTATTTATCCCTATAGACAATATGCTGCTATAGAGGTCTAAAAATGCATTTTAATCATTTAACACACACATAAACAATTGTAAAAATGCATTTAATTTATAAAATTATGAAATCAAATGTTCTGAAACTCACCATGAAAACTAGTCAATTTTTGTGCGCATTTTGCAGAAAAGTTATGTATCCAAACTGAAAAAAAATTATATCCTCATATCTTTGAATGTGTCCTTCGGGTGCTCCACCTATGAACAAAAGAACTTATCCACTGAGTTTTATGCTATTTGCTCTGGAATTTCATCAGTAAATTATAAATTTCAATATTTTGTTGCAAATAAATTCAGTAACAAGGGGCTATGCAATTTCAAAAATATGTTTATTGTAAAACTCACCCAGTCCTATGAATGGAAAATGAACCTAAACATAGCTGATTTTTGGGTATATTACATTATATTTTATTACCCTTTCATGTTCAAATGAAAAAAATCCTTATCTTAACTGTCTCTGTATTTTTTGGAGGCAACAGAAAATCAAGAAAATGTACTTTATCAATTACATTAAACATACATTAATTTAGTATGGCCTAAGATCCACACTTTCCATGAGATTTCCATGCAAGTCAGTAAAGTTTTGACATTGAGGGTTATTCAAACAGTAGCAAACACATTTGAACTAGGACACAGGTTGAAAAAATTGTAAACGTTTTATAAAATTTAAATACAAACAATGTACAGGCCTCCTAGTGAAACCTTTAAAACCTTTAAAAACCTTTAATTTCAGAGCAAACCTTTAAAACCTTTAAATCTTCTGAAAATACCTTTAAAACGGCCAAATAGCCTGTAATTTTCACTCAAAACCTATATTTTTGTTCAGACTGCTTGCCGTTCCAGTTTAAAGCAAGTAATGGTTATACTACTGTATTTCTTCCCCCCTTTTAAGTGTTGTTATTAGGATACTGCTTGTGTATCTTTCATCTTGAGTTTTTCAGAATGCTGTTGTGTTCACCAGACCACATACATGTAGTAAATACCTATATATATTATGTGTTTTCAATGAGAATTCCGACAAAAATAGCCTTTATTTACTCTTTAATTTTTAATATTTTACACTAAAAGGCCTTTATTTCCATAGATTGGAGCCTTTATAAAAACCTTTATTTTTGTTCAGGCCTGCTAGGAGGCCTGAATGTAGAATTACTAAGAAATGAACACATCACTCAAAACTCTTAATATGTGAGGATGTAAAGTCTCAGAAATAAAGACAAAGTAAACTTACATGTACTTTGAATTTTTTTAACGACCCTCATACTGCAAGCAGGTTTCAACTTTTTAGGGTGTAAAATATAGAAATTTATAATTTACTGATGAAATTCCAGAGCAAATAGCATAAAACTCAGTGGATAAGTTCTTTTGTTCATAGGTGGAGCACCTGAAGGACACATTCTAAGATATGAGGATATAAAAAATTTTCAGTTTGGATACATAACTTTTCTGCAAAATGCACACAAAAATTGACTAGATTTCATGGTGAGTTTCAGAACTTTTGATTATATGTTTTTATAAGTTAAATGCATTTTCACAAGTGTTTATGTGTGTGTTAAATGATTAAAATGCATCTTTAGACCCCTGTAGCAGCATATCGTCTATAAGAGTAAATAATGTGACCAACCCTAATTTCGTGACGCCATCTTGGTTTTCCCTGTCAAGTTACCTTAATACATAAAAATGTGAATAGTTATCATTCAAGTTGCGGATTATTCTGGTGCATGATAAAAAATTCAGATGTCTGTTTAATTTATAAACTTTTAAATGTTGAAACTAATCAACAGAAAATCAGAATAAATTTTTAGACCGTGGTCATGTTGACTGACTCATTGGTCAGGTCCGTGGCGTTGTGTCAGACAACTGTTTATTAAAAGAATGAGTTGGGATTTACGACGAACCTACAAAAACAGGTCATATACCACCGGAACATTTGTTTATTGGAAAAGTGTTTATCAAATATACATAGGTCACCGTAAAATCATGTGAGAAAGACTAAGTAAAGATGTCTGAGCGACTTTCTCACTTGGATCGGAACTTGTGACTTCCGAAACACGTTCGAAGACGGCAATATGGTCGCGTACACTAAACGTTGAATGATCTGCTGTATATTTAAATACGAAAAGGAAAACGTCTGCTGAAAATGCATTTTGCATCAGAAAGGATCAAAACATATATTAAAAAAATTGCCCCCCTGAACTGCCTAAAAAAAATTTGGGGTCGGGACGATTTTGATGGGTCAGTCGGAGCACTGCAAACAAACAAATTTTTAATTATGGCCTTATTTGATCTCGATTCATGGCATGCAGATGCACAACGAAAATTATCAACACAACAGATTCTTTTAAACAGAAAGATGTGCATTTAGAGAAACTAACGAAATGGCCTTTTACGATTTTTTATTTTCGCTTGTGTTCACTCCGAACTATCGGCAGGGGAATTAAAAATCAAATTAGCGAAAATCTCTTAGTTTTATTTCAATATTTAAAAAAACCGGGTCAAAGATCCTAAGAACCAGAAAATAAAATTCTGGTTTAGGCATTAACAATGCATTTTTCAGGGTTCGCACAGGCCTTGAAAAGTCCTTGAATTTGGTTGCAACCTTGAAAAGTACTTGAATTTTGTGTTGCCTTGAAAAAATGCAAAAGGGTACTTGAATTTGACTGAAAGTCCTTGAATTTAGGCAAACAGCCTTGAACATCCATTAACAGTTTCTGTCTGTTGTCAAAATTGTATGTTATCGGTGTAAAAAGGAATAAAAAACTTTTTTTTGGCAAATTTAAAATACGTTTGTGTAGGAGTACGAAAAGTCGCCGGTACGAGAGCGTGTATCCGGTACGGTACGGGTTTTATACAGGCCTTTTTTTCATCAATTTGGGAATGCCACCGACACCGGTGGAATTGGGAAAATGCTCTCAGAAATTGTCTTAATTGGGACAATTTGCAAATTACCAAAAATCTACATAAATGTGTTTTTGTTTGAAATATTAATGAATTGCATTTCAGTAATTGTTCAACAGTATTATAATTTACCTAAATATACATACAAATCAGAAAAACTATCTAAAAACAGCAAAAACCCTGAAAGGTATTTTTATGCCCCCAAAGGGAGGCATATAGTTTTTGAACTGTCGGTCTGTCCGCATTTTTCGTGTCCGGTCCATATCTTTGTCATCGATGGATGGATTTTCAAATAACTTGGCATGAATGTGTACCACAGTAAGACGACGTGTCGCGCTCAAGACCCATGTCCGTAGCTCAAAGGTCAAGGTCACACTTAGACATTAAAGGTTATTGCATTGATGGGCGTGTCTGGTCCATATCTTTGTCATCGATGGATGGATTTTCAAATAACTTGGCATGAATGTGTACCACAGTAAGACGACATGTCGCGCGCAAGACCCAGGTCCGTACCTCAAAGGTCAAGGTCACACTTAGACATTAAGGGATAGTGCATTGATGGGCGTGTCCAGTCCATATCTTTGTCATGGATGGATGGATTTTCAAATAACTTGGCATGAATGTGTACCACAGTAAGACGACGTGTCGCGCGCAAGACCCAGGTCCGTGTCTCAAAGGTCAAGGTCACACTTAGACATTAAGGGATAGTGCATTGATGGGCGTGTCCGGTCCATATCTTTGTCATCGATGGATGGATTTTCAAATAACTTGGCATGAATGTGTACCACAGTCAGACGACGTGTCATGCGCAAGACCCAGGTCCGTAGCTCAAAGGTCAAGGTCACACTTAGATGTTAAAGGTCTTTTTTCATGATAGTGCATTGATGGGCGTGTCCGGTCCATATCTTTGTCATTCATGCATGGATTTTAAAATAACTACGCAAAAATGTGTGACACAGTAAGAGGACGTGTCGCGCGCAAGACCCAGCTCCGTAGGTCAAAGGTCCTAAACTCGAACATCGGTCATAACTATTCATTTAAAGTGCCATCGGGGGCATGTGTCATCCTATGGAGACAGCTCTTGTTATATAATCATTTGGGAATTTTGAATTCAACTTTGGGAAAAAAAACATACTTTTTATGCCCCGGAAGGGAGGCATATAGTTTTTGAACCGTCTGTCTGTTGGTCTGTACGCATTTTTCGTGTCCGGTCCATATCTTTGTCATCGATGGATGGATTTTCAAATAACTTGGCATGAATGTGTACCACAGTAAGACGACGTGTCGCGCGCAAGACCCAGGTCCGTAGCTCAAAGGTCAAGGTCACACTTAGACATTAAAGGTTATTGCATTGATGGGCGTGTCCGGTCCATATCTTTGTCATCGATGGATGGATTTTCAAATAACTTGGCATGAATGTGTACCACAGTAAGACGACGTGTCGCGCGCAAGACCCAGGTCCGTAGCTCAAAGGTCAAGGTCACACTTAGACATTAAAGGTTATTGCATTGATGGGCGTGTCCGGTCCATATCTTTGTCATCGATGGATGGATTTTCAAATAACTTGGCATGAATGTGTACCACAGTAAGACGACATGTCGCGCGCAAGACCCAGGTCCGTACCTCAAAGGTCAAGGTCACACTTAGACATTAAGGGATAGTGCATTGATGGGCGTGTCCGGTCCATATCTTTGTCATCGATGGATGGATTTTCAAATAACTTGGCATGAATGTGTACCACAGTAAGACGACGTGTCGCGCGCAAGACCCAGGTCCGTATCTCAAAGGTCAAGGTCACACTTAGACATTAAGGGATAGTGCATTGATGGGCGTGTCCGGTCCATATCTTTGTCATCGATGGATGGATTTTCAAATAACTTGGCATGAATGTGTACCACAGTAAGACGACGTGTCATGCGCAAGACCCAGGTCCGTAGCTCAAAGGTCAAGGTCACACTTAGATGTTAAAGGTCTTTTTTCATGATAGTGCATTGATGGGCGTGTCCGGTCCATATCTTTGTCATTCATGCATGGATTTTAAAATAACTACGCATAAATGTGTGACACAGTAAGACGACGTGTCGCGCGCAAGACCCAGCTCCGTAGGTCAAAGGTCCTAAACTTGAACATCGGCCATAACTATTCATTTAAAGTGCCATCGGGGGCATGTGTCATCCTATGGAGACAGCTCTTGTTTGAATTGGGATTACCTCCTTTTACCGGAGGTAGATTTATAGGGGAAAAAAGCCCTGTTATACTAAACGTTTGTGTATGACGTCACTAGAAATTGTGAAAATGGCAGCATCCATGGTTTTGTAGAAATGGGGAAAATCGGGAAGAGGTGTTCGTTCCAGCACAAGTGGGTAGGAAAGTATCAGTGGGTTAAATCCACGAATAACCCACACAAAGCCCGGTGCACGCTATGCATGAAAGATATTGACTTGACGCACATGGGTGTAAGTGCAATAACGTCGCATGCTTAGAGTGCAAAGCATAGGAAAAACGAAGAAGTGAGATCGTCGTTGGCATCGTGTGGGGTGGCATTCCTTTGACAGGAAGGAACTTTCAATGTAAAGAGCGAAACTAGTGCTGGCAGTAGTCGGGATATCAACAATAATTCAACTCTACCTCCCCCATCCACTCTTGAAACTGATGGAACTGTCACTGGTATGACTGTCCCACCCCCACCCACTTCAGAAACTGTTAATAGACCCCAAGTGCCAACAAGGATTAGTCAGTATATTCTGAAGTCAGGATTACTTAGGGGTTGACATGGCCTGCCATTTTATTAGTGGTAACAGTTAAATACCCTAAAATCTAAATCTAAAATGTCTGTATTTGGGGATTGGTTAAGGATTGACATAAACTGATATTAATTTTTTTTATCAGTGGTGACAATAATTCATTTAGTATGTGTAACTGTATGTGGAGGCCATTGTTGTTAAGAAATGAACTGTGTTTTCTAGTCAGTGCTGAGTTTTCTAGTCAGTAATGAAACTAATATGAACTTAGGTGCTACCTAGAAAGCAGAGCTCCCTTGAAAAATCACCAGTGCCCCTTGAAAATTAAAAGGAGTGCTGCTGGAATTATCTGGAATTATGTATCCGTTTTAGGAAGTTTATGTTCTTTAAGATCTATTAAAATTTTAAAAATTAAAGATAATTCATGATTTCTGAATGAATGTCTTAGAATGCGTTAGGATTAAATCTTGACATGCGAAAACTCTACAAATATGCTATATACGAACTAAAGAAAGTTACGGTTCTTTTTAGAAGGAAGAATGTGTCCAAATTTAAGGCCAAAATACTGCTATGATAGACCTCTGGTATGGGAGAATGAAAATCATTTATGTGTACTAAGCTTGTTTAAAAACCAAAAGACTAGCCATCTTTAAAAGTTAATGATGAGAATTTTACCCAGAGTAAATCACTTTTTGCCAAAATTCTCGAAAAAAATTTAAGCTTGTGGATGAAATATATGTGAACGGGGAGAAGAGCATTTTCAGGGTTCGCACAGGCCTTGAAAAGTCCTTGAATTCGATGGTAGTCCTTGAAAACTCCTTGAAAATGACAAAAACCCTAAAAAACCTGGAAAAGTACTTGAATTTTGAAAAAAACTGCTTGAATTTGACCTTTCACTCCTTGAAAACATTCTGTCCGTATCTTTGCTTTGCAAAATGAATAATGCTTAAAATAAATCGGACAAAATGAAAATAAATTCTTGAAACTGCTGGATCGGGTCACTCATTGATTTCCCCGTATGCTATGGTAGTGGTCTACGGCCGCATTTTATCGATATTTACACAGAGTGCTATTTCTACTGTATCACCGTTTGTATATTTCCGTTTAAATATTCCGGTGATAATAACTCGCAAATTTTGCTGTTTGCGAGTGTTTCCAGTGAATTTAAAATGAGTAAGAAAAATAAACATGTTAGCTCAAGTAAGTGGGAGACAAAGGACGAATATAAACAGTGGCTGAAGCGCTATGAAGCAGACTGAACGAAGGGTATATGACATCGTATGACAAAATTCTTGACGTATCAACAGTGGGAGTGCGCTAAAAAGTCACAAGAAAAGCATTAAACATCAGCAAAAAGTGAATCACATCAATCTAACAATCCAGTTACGTCATTTTCAAAGGTGTGACAAGTTTTATTTTTGCATTACATGATGAACACAATAAAAACTCGTTAAAAGTTGTTCAGATTAGGTCACGGTTTTGAAAAAAAATAGTCCTTGAAAAGTACTTGAATTTTGTCTCTGATATTCTGTATGAACCATGATTTTGTGCTTTTCACAGTTCAATGCCTGAACATTATGATCTAAAAACCTTAAAAAAATAGTTTTATCTACTGACTACTGTACAGACAGTACATTGGAACCTGGCATCACTAACAAAAGACTTGTTAAGGTTTAGCAGTATATCACAAAACAACAGATTTTTTTAGTAAATGAACAGCATTTTGACAAACAACTTATCTGTCCAATACATGTTTTACTGTTCTGTCCCACAGAGTTGGATACTTAAAATATTCTTAATGAGTTGTCCCCCTTTAAATAAGAATGCCATTTGTAACGAAATAAATGTAAACAATTGTCAAAAACGATGTTTTACCTAGTTATGTAAAGTTTAAACACTCGCACGATGTTGCAAATGCATCAAAACGAAGACATGTTACAGCTTTTAGAAAATGGTGAGTTTTTAAAGCCGCTGAACTGTCCAGAAGTGTGGCCCCTTCATGCAGTCCCTTTCCGGAATTCAATATATATATCGGTAAATTGACAATGGTTTTGTAGAATAATATATATGTTTTATACGCTGTTAAATTTTCATGTAAAACAATGCTTTTTTTCTATGATTTGATGACGTTCGAACTTTTTTCTCCGAAACATGGACCTATACCTTAAATTTCACATGAATTACTTTATTTTTTTTACAATACTTTCAAAACCCATAATAAATATAATAAAAAAAGGAAAAAAACTGAAATAAAAAAGAAATTTATAAAAAAAGACGCTACTGGTGAGTATCGAACTCCCGACCTTTGGTCTTCAACACGACATCAACCTCACTAACCACTGCACCAATGTGAAAGTATGACGTAATTAACACAAATATAAGTATATATAATAAATTTCAGTTATGGCAGCGTGACGAAAATCGTTTCGCATTGAAAATATTGTATTTTACCCTTTTTTCTTCGTAGAAAATGTATTTAGCACTAAATTCTTATTATCAGGCGCTCATTTACATTTTTATTCAATGTTCAAAGCAGTAAGCGAAACGCTTTTGTCAACCGTAAACAGCAAACGTCTATTGACGTCTTACTGATTAATCACTACGAGCATTGCATACTGGAAGAAACCCGAACAACACCGATTCCAAAAACTTACCACGAATTTTCAACTCGATAGTAATTCTATACACAGTTTTATTCATTTTCTTTTTCACATGTCTAACCGTAATGCAACGCTGTTGGCGCCGCTTTGCGGCACCGGTAGCTCTGCTATTAAAGTTAGAAACTAATACAAAGTTATCATGTGCATGAAATACATTGTCATAATTGTATAATTTGAACTGGGTACGGATTTAAAAAAATCCTTGAAAATACGAACAGGGTTTTCCCGGACGCAGGTTTTCTGCGTCCCTGACGCGCTTTTACTGCTTTGAACTTGCATTTTTCAGTGCCTCTGCGTCCACTGGACCCGCAAAATTGGTCACGAAACTCCTATGCACTGAAGCCTCCTTTGTGAGATACCCATGTATAATGCGCAGTTTTTTTACCCCCGGGACCCCCCCCCCAAATCGTGGGTGCGCATTTATACACAGGTATAGACGATTTTCCAACTTCAAAAGAAGTTTTGTTGCCATTTTAGTTAAGGGAAACTACTGTCCACGCTAACTGTCACCGCTAAAATCTAAGATTGCCGTTACGTTCCGTAAAAGATCGAATGGTTTATTTTTCTTTCAAACAAAATTAATTTCATATAAATTTAGAAGTATTTTGGTAAAAGAAATATAATTAAATCACAAAAATTATGATACTAATTAAGGATCGAGTATTATCTTTAACCGAGATCAAACTGTGAACAACATAATTGGCACGAGGTGACACGTTAATTGCCGGTAATTACTGCCTATTTGATCGTAACAAAGAGTATCACACCTTTTGTTATCGGTCTGAATTGAGAAGCCAGCCCTTTTTTTGTAAATTTGGGGAAGGGTACCAGGTCCCTTTTGGAGGGGAAATTTACGTCGCGAAATCATTGTTTGGAGGAATATATTTGCTGAAAAGTTGTTAAAATCAGGACTGAAAATCAAAACTAATTTCATTTTTTTTTGCATGGGGAATTTTTGGCCAAGGTGGGGAAAAAAATATACTTTTTAGATTGGGCATAAAGAAAGGCCTGGAAGCTCATGTCATTTTGAAAGATACCATTCCGAAATATTGAATCATCTGCTATCTAAATTAAAAAGATACAAGTTCATTCGGTTTTAGGGTAAATTTTTATAGTAATAATGTCCATTTTCAAGATCAGTAATTTGTGGACCCCCAAAAATTATTAGGGACCCTTAAATTAGCAGCCATGGGAGTCCATGGACTCCCAAATAAAAAACCCGAGGGAAAACCCTGTACAAATTTAACCTTGTAAAGTCCTTGAAAAGTCCTTGAATTTCGGTAAGAGAATTTTGTATGAACCATGTTTTTCCCAATTGTAAAGGCCCCGGTCCCACTTCCAAATTAGTGAGAAAAACACTGGCAATGAACAAATGTAGATTCAAATTTAATCCAAACATTGAGCATAATATATGCAATAATATACGTCATTGACAGATATCAGAAATTCAGATCTGACATGAGAATTTTACAGCAATCGAGGTATTAAATTAGTCAGTTTTGTATTGCATGGCCAATACTAAATTCACTTATTAGCAGGCCCTATTATCATTACCATTATCATACATCAAGTATAAAATACATAACTTGATTAAAAAAGATTACAGTATAGGTGACTCTTAAATTTGTTACAAAAATGATTTCAGCGCGAGTGTATTTCCATCCATGTTGGTCAAGCTGGTGTTCAGATTGGTAATGCTTGTTGGGAGTTGTACTGTCTCGAGCATGGAATCCAGCCAGATGGACAGATGCCAAGTGATAAGACAATTGGAGGCGGTGATGACTCCTTCAATACATTTTTCAGCGAGACAGGAGCTGGAAAGCATGTTCCAAGAGCAGTTTTTGTTGACTTGGAACCAACAGTTGTAGGTAAATATATTTATGTTGTTTCACATAAATTTTTATCAAAGTATTTTTGTGTTTTTCTCCCCCAAAGGGAGGCATATTAGTTTTCAACTGTCCATCGGTTCGTTAGTTAGTTCGTCAAAACGTTAACTTTTTGCATGAAGGCTCTAGTCTTTACTCGCGAATAGTGGTGAGAATCGGACAGCCAGCATGCCCACTCATTTTTAAAGTTGAGGGTACATGTACCCCCTGCTTTTGCAAAATAGGGGTACACTTCAAAATTTGGGGGTACACTACATGGCAGATCTGAAAATTTTCTATTTAACTACTGAAATTTGTATATTACATGTTTTTTTTTTGTTTGTTTTTTTCATACAGAACTCTCGTGGGTGGGGTATAACAGATGAGATAATTTTAGAAAATGTAAAATGTTTTTCTGAAGTTAAGATAGGAAATTCTGAATCAAAAGACCCCTCCCTATATTATACTAAATATAAATAAGTTTTCAGCAAGGTTCATGTATTCCCAATTTCGTGAACGGAAAACGATTCGTCCGAAATAACATACAGTCAACTGAAGACTGGTAAAATTCGTCCATCAATAATAAATGCCCAAACTATTACAGATATGCAATGTGTATCAAAATTGCAGTTAAATATCGAAAAATAAAATACTGTTAACCTTTTGCTGAGTTTATTAAAGCTTATGCCTTTTTGCGTTTCGTATCCATTCTTTTTTTGCACACGACCCGTGTGACGTCCGACTAAAACATTTACCAAACCCCTCTATACAGCTGACAATTACGTCGAGAATTCGGTGATGGAAACGAAACTATAACGTCCATGGACTGGATCTGCGTTTTAGACCATACCAAACAATTGGCAAGTGCGCGACGAAATAAACAGCGATTTGGCAGCTGAACTGGAGTTCCGAATCTCTGCGTGCATGTACCCCCAACAAGTGATTTTTATGCGTGCATTTGATATTTTGTGCGTGATTCACGTACTGCAGTGCGTGAATGGGCATGCTGACAGCTGAAGCAGAATCGATTAATCGGTCCGATTCGATTAATCGAAAGAATCGGAACCGAAAGACCAAAATAGACTATTGTAATGTAGCAATATAGGAGAGATCGCCGTGACGTCACGCATAAACAGTAGTAACAGCAAACCTTTCTCAAGATTTTCACATTATTGTATGACTACTTTTATTACTTCTGATAAAGAATTTTATGGCACAGCTGCTGTAGTAAGCAGCCTTTAGCAACTACCGGGCAATCAGGACCCAGTTGTTCGAATCTTAACCGGCTGTTAAACTAACTGCTGGTTAGATTTTAATTCAAAATACTATGTCGTAATTGGTGATATTAGTATGACTTTTTTTATTTTACTGTGAAGGCTTTTTATTGTTCATAGTCCTTAACGCATACATTTGTTTTTCAAAGTGTTTTCAAGTGTCGACATATAACCTTAAAAGTTAAACAACTTTAGCTTAACCGGCTGTTCAAAGTTTCGAACAACACAGTCCAAACTGCAATCTGGAAGGAACTATTGGACCAAATGGAAATCTAAATGGAATTCATCTTGTCTACATGTGTAAACTCAGTAAAGACCTGGGATTCAAGTCATGCTAGATGCAATGGAAAATATGTTGATGACATTTCTGACTGGTCTGGAATTAGTTCTATCATCTTTTTTTGAATTGTATCCACTATTTTGTATTGTAGGAATAATAAAAGCTTGTCAAATAAAATCTGAAAATCGTTTCCAATTTAAAAAGAAGTGGGTGGGGTACCTTCGTGAATGTACGCTTTAAAGCATATTTTGTAAATAGCTCTAGTAGTATCAAGGTTTTCCTTAAAAGGAGCCAACCCCCGGCATTCAGGCTTCATGCAGAACCCGAAATATTTCCAGATGTCTGATTCTTAGCTGCCAGGACAACAAATTTTTTATTATTGTTACGATCATGAACTGGCCTGACAGCGTTCTACATTCTACAAGAGCAGATATTTTGAAATACTAACCCAACGATTATAAAAGCGCAAAAGTATGAACACTAAACAGTGAGAGTTATCTGAAAAAGTCTTGAAAGTTGGATTTTAATTTTTTAACAAAATCAGCGACTAGAATCGATTCTTTGTTGTCTGAATCGATGTCGCCGACTTTGAAACTTTGGTGATGATTAATCGAACATCGGCGACAATCGGAACATCACTACTCGCGAACCACTGCACCCAGGACCTTCAAACTTCACATGCTGATAGTACTTATTGAGTACACCACCCGTACTGACTTTGGGGTCAAAGGTCAAGGTCACAGAGGCCAACGTTAACTTTTTGCATGAAGGCACTTTACTTGCGAACCACTGCACCCAGGACCTTCAAACTTCACATGCTGATAGTACTTATTGAGTACACCACCCTTACTGAGGCTTAAAATAAAATTAAGTTTGTTTGACCTTTACCGACCGACCCGAAAAAATTGCCGCGACTCAAATAATTTTATTGCATTCCAGAGAAAAAAAATATTTTTATTTTCTTATCAAAGGGAAAAACTTATTTTGGTGCTTGAAACTGGCGATTATTTTATTTAACAAATGCGTACATAATTATGGCAAGTGAGAAAGTAACCCGCGGTCAGTTAGTAGAAATCGATAAAGCAGACTGTTTATCATCTCGTGTATTCCGAAAACTATGCCGATAACGTTGCCTAAGGCCATAGGGTGCAGACGACAATCAAACCGCTTATAACCGGAAGGCAATCTGACGAAAGGACATAATTTTACAAATCTAGTATCTAATTTACCCGCTAAATGTAAAGAAACCAAAACGTCATGCCGGTACTTTTCCATTCCACGAGCACGTGCGAGCTATCGTAATATCTAATTTCCATCACTCGACGTTACTTTTGTTTACACATACACAAAAAAAACGCGCGTAGTGCATCATTTTTTGTTATTATCGCATCAATACTTTTTTAGCACCGCTTAAGAAGTAATATAGTTTGAATTCTATAACGATTTTAATAAGATATCGACAGAAATGTAGGCAAAATTCTATAAAAACGGTCACATTTAAATTTAGTTCTTTGTAAAATTTCAAACAGTGCGATCTTAAAATTACTTACTTCTTTCTAAGAGTAAATAAATGATAAATTCTATGGGCATAAAGTTCAGACTTTTGACCAGAAGGTACAAAAAACAAAACAAAAACAGAATAAAAAAATCTTAAATAATGAAAAAGCGTCAGCAATTTAAATACATGGCGTAAAACGACTTTTGGCAAACAGATTTATGTTAGTGCGGCAAAATAGCTCACAGAGGTAGGATATCCACAATTATCGTTTGACACATTTACCTGTCAGTTTATACAGGATATTGAATTCGCTTTAAGAAATTAAAGAAGAAACTTTTTTATTGATTAATTCAAAGAACCGGGGCGGTACGATCAAACAGTGATGTGTTATATGGCGCGAAAACATGACGTAATTCCATGACAATCTCGGGCAACTGTAACGCTTTGATCTCCACTTCAGATGCCATGATATATACACACTTCTTTTAGCTCTTTGAGGGGGGTGTTAATTGATGATGAAAACAATGACAAGGACTAAGTTTATCAACAGAATAATTACTGGCACGCGAGTAGTCCCCGGACAGCAGTAGTCACCGGACACGTTCCCGCAACGCTTTAATTTCGCGATTCGTCTACATATTTTTATGCCTAATCATACAGACGTTTGTTTTGGAGAAGTTTATCAAGTTTATTTTTTCATAGGTAATCATATGCATATAATAATCGTGGAAATCCTTCCGCATGGTTACTTGTTTACATTTTCACTGGCGGGGCTTCCGTTTTTATTGCGCATGCGCAAGAAAGGCCCGTCTGGAGGGTTTTAAAATTAAGGCTACATGTCTTTACTTCACGACTAGCAGACGATACATACACGTTCAACAAAAAAAAACTTATTTTCTTTGTGACAACAATACTAATATGCTAAAATATTTCATAATTTGTTAGATTAATCAGTTATTGCCCGTGACTTAAGCATGATTATTCTATTTTTATTGTCGCAATTTTCCGTGTGGCTGGGACAAATAAATTTGACTCAAACGTTCGATCTTTTTACAGTTATATAAAATATCATTTGTCTTTTTCATAATTCCAGCTCATATGGGCAGTTCCCAATAAATATATTCATGAAAAAATAGTGTCCGGGCATTACTATTGAGCATGTTAAAATTTGACGTTCTACAGACCCCTTTTCGGGCCTCGCTTATTCCCCGCGAACGTGACGTCATTTCACAGGAAAACCCCTAAACTGGTAATACCGGAGCTAAGGTATTTATATATGTTAATCGTTTTTATTTTTGACATTGTTTAAGCTTTTGGGGACGAAATATATGCGATTTCTGTCCGGGGACTACTTGCATGCCAGTACCGATAATCGTTTACGCTTTTTATTACGCTTTCAACATTGGGTGGATTATGATTTTTGTGTCCATATTTTTGGGACACTTCACAAAATAATCATTTTTCGGGAAATAAGTCTTGAGAAAGTGAAAATAACTAGTCCTAACATTTTTGGGAAATACGGTAAGGGTTAGACTGTGATTATTTTTACTATCGATGCAGTTATTATGGAGAGCAACTAGGTGGTGGTGATTACTAAAATACCCTGAAAGAAAAATGTCTGCTGTGAAAACGAAATTTAAGAACAAATACGATTGATTACAAGGGAAACGTAATGTACATGAGATTATTATTTGTCTACTATGTGTTATACTTGAAATTTGCTTGTACATAATACTGCTTTCATAACAGTGACAGTATTACGGCAATTGACAGGCGAGTGGTGGGAAATTTGATTATCTGTGAAAATATATTATGAACTGACTTAATTGTTGATTTCAAAATGTCTTTAATCAGAGATCGTTTTGAAATGCATTTGTTCAAAGTGAGAAAATCTCAGTTTCCGAATTTCAAGAATTTGACACGAACGTAAATGTTTTGAAATATGACAAGCTAGATAGTTTTAATATTTTAATTTTGTAATGCCAGAACAAAGAGGTATAAAAATCTTATACTTCTTTTGCCAGGACAATGGCATAATAAATGTCTGATGTCGGGGAAACCCAATCTTGTTTCTGTTCTTAGTAACATGACCAATACGTGAAAGTAGCTTGAAGCTAAAAAGTCATCACTTTTGCTTGCATACTGCCATAACCGTTGTAAAAACCTTCTAAAACTCATAAAAAGTTATTATCTATTGAATTAAGCATCAAACACTTGTTGAAAATAAGCTGTAATTCAGTAGTGTGTTTAGATGCCAAATATTTTCGCGACTATATCGTTTTGTACTTTAAGCGCAGATGTAGTAAATACATTTTTGATATATATATAAAGAAAAAGTATAGACATGAAAGATACTCAAAGACTTGGTCAACTTTGCCTTATGTGCAAATTAAGTCTGTGCCCATATTGTGTGTGCATGAATAGGGCTAGGGGTTTATTACAAGCATACATTTAACAGAGCATCTTCCGAGATTATCTACAAGCAATAGGTATTAATATATAGACTTTAATTTTTATTATTACTGAGACAACAAACATTAAAAAAAAACTAAAATATAATAAAATTATTTACCTACCTACCTACCCACTGTAAAAATACTGGGTCGGTAAAGGTCAAACAAAATTAATTTTAATTTAGGCCTGACTTTGGGGTCACCATGTCAAGCAGGGTTCGCACAGGCCTTGAAAAGTCCTTGAATTCGATGGTAGTCCTTGAAAACTCCTTGAAAATGACAAAAACCCTAAAAGACCTGGAAAAGTACTTGAATTTTGAAAAAAACTCCTTGAATTTGACCTTTCACTCCTTGAAAATATTCTTTCCGTAACTTTGCTTTGCAAAAAGAATTTAAGGCTTAAAATAAATTGGAGAAAATGAAAAAAAAAATTCGTAAAATTGCAGGATCGGGTCACTCGTATGCTATTATAGTGGTCTACGGCCACACTTTATCTATATTTACAGAGTGCTATTTCTACTGTATCACCGTTTGCATGTTTCCGTTTCCGTTAAAAAAGTACGGGGAATAATAACTCGCAATTTTTAACTATTTGCGAGTGTTTCCAGTGAATTAAAATGAGTAAGAAAAATTAACATGTTTACTCAAGTAAGCGGGAGACAAAAGACGAATATAAAAGTGGCTGAAGCCCTATAGAGCAGACAGAACGAAGTGTATTTGTACGTCGTGTGACAAAATTTTGAGGTATCATTAGTAGGAGTGCGCTAAAAAATCACAAGAAAAGCGATAAACCTCAGCAAAATAGTGAATCACATCAATCTAATAATCAAATTACGTCATTTTCAATGGTGTGACAAGTAATGGTTGTTTTATTTTTGCATTACATAATAAAAGTTGTTCAGATTATGTCGTGGTTTTGAAAAAAAATAGTGCTTGAAAAATTGTAAAAAGTCCTTGAAAAGTACTTGAATTTTGTTTCTGATATTCTGTATGAACCATGTCAAGGTCACAGGGGCCAACGTTAACTTTTTGCATGAAGGCACAGCAATTTTTTTCCTTCTTTAATAGGGTCCGTAAAACGGACCCTTTCCCAATTGAAAATAATGACCATTTTTCCCAATTTCAGACCAAATTATTCTCAAAAATGACCTACAAACATTTTCGAAACGGCTGCTGTCCCGACATCGTGAAATTCGCCGATTATAGAAATTATGTTCTGAATTTTAATTGTGTTCGCTAATTTTGACCAAAGGGCAAATATTCCTATCAAAATTCAGAACATGTTCTCTGTAATCACAAGCGCGAATTTAATCAATCGCACCATGCATTGTTTCCGGTAACCACGATCTTTTTCTGTAGAACCAGTGACAAACTGTGCGAACAATGAAACAACAGCAAATATTATGTTAAAAGGCTGACAAAATCCAAGCTTGCTGGCTGCAAAAGTCTTGTGGAGTTCGGATTCTCACGGGCATCTTCACAGCCTGTTCTGACTGAGGAAACGTCCGTTGAATCGTCGACATCGGTGTCGTTTTCATGTCAGAGTCAGGAGAACTCTTGTGTAACTCCGGTTGAATTGGTGCCAGAGTGTGTGCCTTTAGAACAACCATCGTTATCTCGGAGTCAGGCCACTGTATCATGTTGTGATGATCAGAACACTAGCTCTAGTGTAACTCAATTAGATCCAGGAAAGGGGTCCCAATTAGGATGAAAACGACGCTATTTTTCCCAAATCGTCCGGATGCGGACGCTTTCCCAAAATGGCAAAAAAAATTGCTGAGGCACTTTACTCGCGAACCACTGCACCCAGGACCTTCAAACTTCACATGCTGATAGTACTTATTGAGTACACCACTCCTACTGACTTTGGGGTCACCAGGTCAAAGGTCAAGGTCACGGGCCAACGTTAACTTATTGCATGAAGGCACTTTACTCGTGAACCACTTCACCCAGGACCTTCAAACTTTACATGCTGATAGTACTTTATGAGTACACCAACCCTACTGACTTTGGGGTCACAGGGGCCAACGTTAACTTTTTGCATGAAGGCATTTTACATGAGAACCACTTCACCCAGGACCTTCAAACTTCACATGCTGATAGTACTTATTGAGTACACCACCCCTACTGACTTTGGGGTCACCAGGTCAAAGGTCAAGGTGCTGTGGGGGCATTTGTCACCATTAGTGACAACTCTTGTTTTTAGTCTGGGACTATAGGAATGAGCTTTTCCATCCTGTCCATCCAGTTTCGTGTCCGGTCCATAACTCTGTAATCCATAAAGGGATTTTAATATTACTTGGCACAAATGTTCCCCATAATGAGACATGTCATGTGCGCAAAACCCGGACCCCTAGCTTAAAGGTCAAGGTCTCACTTGGCTGTCAAATGTTTACATAGCATGAACAGGGTCTGTTTCGTGTCTGGTCCATAACTCCATCATTCATTAAGGGATTTTATTATCACTTTGCACAAATGTTTCCCATGATGAGACGATGTGTCATGTAAATCCCGGACCCCTGGCTCAAAGGTCAAGGTCACAATTGGAGGTCAAAGGTCAACAGGGCTTTTTTCCTGTCCGTTCCAAAACTGCCATCCATGAAGGGATTTTAATATTAATTGGCACAGATGTTTCCCATGATGAGACAACATCATGTCGTGCGCAAAACCCGGACCCCTAGCTCCAGCGTTCCCACTGCATTTTTTGGCCAGGGGTGTTTTCACCTCCAGCCAAATAAAACTGGGAATGAAACATGAAGTGGGGGTGACGAAAGTAAAGTGATAAAATAAAAGAATAAACATGTCAGAAATTTTTCGCTGCGCAGCCATTTCATTGCTGACAAAACATGTGACGTCAAAATCGCGTGGTTGACTGTACCGCAAAAATGAATAATTTCCGTACATAACCTATACTGCATTATCAAGTCCATTTAATATCTCACACATCCGGATTACCAAAATGAATCGAAAATGAAAGTAAACTGTCAACTTGCATCGGAATTGAATAAATATTTTTATTAGTGAAGGTATTACAGAATATTGATTAAAGACAATAATGTTTTTTGTTGTTTTTTTCTGTGCGTGATTTCACCCTCGAGAGACTTTTTCTTTACGTGGAATGTGAAATCTGTGCGTGAAAAACTTGAATATTTACATGAATGGGAACACTGTAGCTCAGAGGTCAAGGTCACAATTGGAGGTCAAATGTTGGTAGGTTTTTTTCCTGTCCAGTCCAGAACTCTTGTCATCCATCAGGGGATTTTAATATGACTTGGCATTAATGCTTCCTATGATGAGACAACGTGTTATGCGCAACACCCAGAACCCTAGCTTCAGGCTTTCAAGTAGTCCAACTTTTTCCTACTTTTTAGGTCTGTTCCTACTTTTTCCTACTTTTTTAAAAAAAAACTACTATTCCTACTTTTTTATTTAAAGAAGAAGAAACAGCGTTCAAATGTTGTTGGTCTATTTGTAGAATGAATTCAGTTACATAATATAAGGACTGATGTACACAGGCGAGGCTCTACACACCAGAGGCCACTATTTCAAATTTTCCAGAGGGAGAACCCCCTGACCCCCTAAAAATGACAGGGATACCAACTTCCATACATCAAATTTTAGACCAAATAATGACCTAGAGTCCAGCGTTTTATACCTGTACTTCAAAATTTTCCAGGGGGAGAGCCCCCTGCCTCCCCCAACATGAGGAGAGTATCCCTCCAGTACCTCAAAATTTAGACCAATGCACCAGAGGGCATCATTTCATACTTTATTTCAAGATTTTCCAGGGAGAGAGCCCCCTGACCCACTAAAAAAATGATAGGGATGCCCCAGGGCTCGACACTAACGCTGGTCCGCTGGTCCGAGACCAGTGCTTTTCAGGGAGGACCACTAACTTCTAGAACCTGTGTGGTCTGATGGACCACCGAAAATTACAAGCAAGTCATTTTTAAAATAAATTAATAAACATTGAATTGTTCACGGTACTGCAGTTTAAAAATAGAATTTGGTTTTCCCCCGTGTATATTTTCTTAAAATTTGGAATGCCCGGATGTAACGCTGGTACCAGGTTTCGCACAGGACTTGAAAAGTCCTTGAATTCGATGGTAGTCCTTGAAAATGACAAAACCCCTAAAAAACCTGGAAAAGTACTTGAATTTTGAAAAAAAACTCCTTGAATTTGACCTTTCTCTCCTTGAAAATATTCTTTCCGTAACTTTGCTTTGCAAAAAGAATATAAGGCTTAAAATAAATCGGAGAAAATGAAAATAAATTCGTGAAATTGCAGGATCGGGTCACTCGTATGCTATTATAGTGGTCTACGGCCACACTTTATCGATATTTACAGAGTGATATTTCTACTATATCACCGTTTGCATGTTTCCGTTTCCATTTAAAAAGGTACGTGGAATAATAACTCGCAATTTTTAGCAATTTGCGAGTGTTTCCAGTGAATTAAAATGAGTAAGAAAAATAAACATGTTTACTCAAGTAAGCGGGAGACAAAAGACGAATATAAACAGTGGCTAAAGCCCTTTAGAGCAGACAGAACGAAGTGTATTTGTACGTCGTGTGACAAAATTTTGAGGTATCATTAGTAGGAGTGCGCTAAAAAATCACAAGAATAGTGATAAACCTCAGCAAAATAGTGAATTACATCAATCTAATAATCGAATTACGTCATTTTCAAAGGTGTGACAAGTGATGGTCGTTTTATTTTTGCATTACAAAATAAAAGTTTTTCAGATTAGGTCGTGGTTTTGAAAAAAAATAGTGCTTGAAAAATTGTAAAAAGTCCTTGAAAAGTACTTGAATTTTGTCTCTGATATTCTGTATGAACCATGGGTACTAAAACCCGGGAACGGAACACGATAACTTATCTATCTGCTTACGAACTATTGAGGTATCAGTACAGTATCCAGCGTTCGGTAGAGCCGAGGTTCCAGATTTTGACCCGCGAAAATCGAGAAAAACTCGTATCTGACTCGCACAGAAAATGCCCCATGCGTCGGCGTGACCCACGGAAATTTTCTTTGATTCGTCTCGAGTTTGAAAGTTCTGCCCCTGTGCCAATCAAAATCCCAGTGAATTTAAATATTGTTTGCCGCCATAAGCGGAAGTATGGCAGTAGGCGGAGCGTCATATATTAATTAGCTACTGACATATGTCAATTACGCCACGCGCCGACTGACACGTTGTCATCTGGCGGTTTGTATTTAGTGCCCGTCATTATCAAGTGTTTATTGATCAAAAAGTTAAAAGTTAATTGATAAACAATGCAAAAAGCAGCCTATTATCGTGTTTGTACAACTTGTTAATTAGCAGTATACAGTTTCTGCTGTATTGTTGTCTTGCCGATTATTACTGAACAACAAATTGGATAACGAATTTCATTTATTTTATGTGCTTGACATGTTTATATAAGCCGATCGGCCGTTACGATCTATAGCATTTTATTTAATTTATTATCATTACCGAGGCTTTGTTTGGGCAAAAACATAAAAATGCTTTTAATAAGCAGAAATTATAAGTATTCAATAGGTATAAAGAAAAAAAAAGAAATTTATAACACGTAT